>NW_008597994.1:7640-33084 GCF_000691845.1 Merops nubicus | reverse complement strand
AATGGGAGTTGCAGTCTATTTATCAACACAATCTCTGCCACTTTTTCCTCTACAGAGCAAGAACTCCTCACACTCTTATCCTACTCCAGCATGAGGTTTCTCCCACGGGAGATGGTCCCATGAAGTTCTCCCATTTGAGTTCTTCTCATGGGCTACAGTTCCTCATTAACTCCTCCAGCATGGGTCCCTGGTGGGGTCACAAATTCTGCCAGCAAACCTACTCCAGTGTTGGCTCTTTTTCCCACAGGTACTTTCAGGAGCCTGCTCCAGTGCAGGCTTCCCAGAGGGCTACAGCCTCCTTCAGCCATCCCCCTGCTCCAGGATGGGGTCCTGCACAGGCTGCAGGTGGATATCTGCTCCACTGTCAACCTCCACAAGCTGCAGGGGTCATCCTGCTTCACCATGGGCTGCAGGGGCATCTCTGCTCCTCTGCCTGGACCATCTCCTCCACCACCTCCTTCACTGACCTGGGTGTCTGCAGAGCTGCTTCTCTCATGTGCCCACTTATTGCTGGCTGCAATTGCTGTTGTACAGACTCTTTTTTTCCCCTATTCTTAAATATGTTATCCCAGAGGCACCACCACCATCACTAATGGGCTCAGCCTTGGCTGGCAGCAGGTCTGTCTAGGAGCCAGCTGGCATGGGCTGGGTTGGACACTGGGGAAGTTTCTAGCGGCTTCTCACAAAAGCTACCCCTCCTATAGCACCCCAGTACCAAAAACCTTGTCATGCAAACCAAATACACCCCCCCAGCCCAGGAGGGAAGCTGGCATCCATCATTTTTGGTAGCTATAATGGTAGCAACAAGTAGTTTTGCTCAGAGAGAAGAAAGCCTGCAGGACACCAGGAAGAGGGCCTTGCGTTTGTATTGCCGGCAGTGAGCTGTTGCACAGAAGGTCACAGACAAGATTCTGTATGCCTCTTCAGTAGTCCATCTCCCAAGCCCTCCACACAGCTGTCAGCAAGGAAGAATAGGTCCCACTTCATCAGAAGGATCCCTGCCACTGCTGTACTGAGAACAGGGAGAAAATCCTTTCTGCCAGTAAGATGTGAAGTGCTGCGACTGCCACACAGTGCCCATTGGGAAGTCAAATCCACCCCCTAAAAGGTGGAGAAACACTGGAGAGCCCCCACCAAGAGGTTCTGGGTATAACTCCTCCCTGTGGATCAAGGACCAGGAGACATCTGTCCTTTTCTCTGGCTCTGCTCCAGTAATCCCCACTAGCTACTGGCCACCTCCAGCAGCTGGTGCTGGCCAGATAGGATGCTAAAACCAGAAGAAGCCCCATCAGCTTGCCTTACACCAGCACTGCAAGCTTGCTGAAGCCCAACTGTACCATTTGAGCAGATCCCAGCCAGGCATCCCTAACCCTTCTAGGGTACACAGAGCTAAAAGGCAGGAAAGCAGTTAAACAGAGACAGTCAGCTTGTTTCATTTAGCTGCCATTGGAGGCATACCACAGGTGACCAGGACTTTGAATATAGCTAGACAGATGTTGTTTCAGGGCTCACTAATTCTCTGTCCCTAATTCATTCCTGGTTTCTGCAAGATACAGTCAATTCTTGACCATCCACCGCACATGCATGTTTCTTTCCTTTCAATTCGGCTAGCAAAATCCATTTACCGTGCCTGTCTCATCTGGTTTCCGTCAAGCCTGCTGAATTCTCCTTCAGTGAAATAAGCAAGTTTACTGTAACACCCTCTTTTGTAAGAGCACGGCTAAAATGACAGTCTTGCTGGTGCCTGACTCTTGCCCTTCACAGCAGGAGCTAAACAGTGCTTGTTTTCAATTGTGAACTCTTCCGACTTCTTGAAATGCACGAAAGTACCAAGGGGATCAATTTAACTCGGAAAGAGGCTCTAAAAGAGAATATTTATTTACCTTGCAGTTTGCTGTGGACAAGTTTAAGCTGGTAATTTGGTAGCCATGGACGTGGGGGTTCTCCAGATGAGCATGAGAGGGAAGAGATACAACTCCATGTCTGCCTCGTCCAGCACCAGCCACGAGGAGCCAGAGGCCAGACTGTTGGTTTAAGGTTCCCAGTTACAAAGCCCTGGGGGAGGCATAGTAGGGCAAAAGCCCCCCGCCCCTCCCCATATTTGCACAGGTCAGGGTTTTTCGGTTTTCAGTGCCAAAACCATGTCACCTTTGGGCCTTGCAGAGCACAGTTCCAGTCCTCTACAGCACATGATTTCCACCTCAAGGCACTAAGCTCCCAGTGGCCTCCCATATTCAGTTTGGAGCAGAGCAGAAGAACAGAAAACCCAGGCCTGTTTTTCCCACACTGTCTACTCTTTTATTACTCTTCTGGTGACACACACCTATGGCAAAGCTGCTGCAAGACACCAGCATTATCAGCCCTGATCTAAATGCTGCCAGATAAGTGGCATGTGAGTGACCCTTTTATTCAAAAGCAACTGGAGAACCAGGCCAAGCTGCAATCTGCAAGTACCTAGCAGACCCACACTACTAACTTCTGCCCAGAAGAAGCCACTAGCACCCTCAGGGCAGGGTGTTAGTCCCCAGGGATGCAGACCAAAGAAGACCAGTAGAGATCTCTCCTCGCATCCTCACGCCTGCCTGAGGAGGACAACTACACATCTGGAGCCAGGCAGCTGATGGGAACCCAGCATGGGGCACACAAAGCTCTGCACAAGGAAACCTGGCCCCTGTACTCCATTTACAAAAGGCATGAACCCCGATGCTTTCAGCACAGGAAGAGTCCAAAGTCCTCACACTTTGAGGTTGAAATCCCCCACCCTACCCCCAACTGCAGTAGCCTGCAGTTTTCATTTCTCATCCTCTCAGGCTATAGTTTCCTTACACTCTCTTCACATCCTTGCAATTTTTTTTTCGGCAGCTCCTCAAGTTTCATGCTCTTTTCCAAGTTACATGAGCTGAATTTAAGACTTCTGCTACTCCTCCCTGCTCATTAACAGACATAAATTAAAAGCAGAATTAAAGAGATTATTTGCAATACCACTTGAGACACTTTCAATGCTCATATTGTCTTGCCACATACTGTGAATTCTGGTCCACTGAGGGACTTTACGTCCAGACCTTGCCAAGTGTTTATCTACATCCTGTCAGATAACTCTGGAGGAAGAGCTCTCATCCTTCTCAGAAATAAGATAATCTTGAGGCTTTCCTGAACCAAGTTTGTCACAAAAAGAGTTCCCACCTACTAAGGACTTTTGACACTAAACACCAGATATGACCAGCTTCCAGAAAAAAAAAACAAAAAAACCAAACAACACGCAACAAATGTGTTTTTTTCCCCCCTCTCCCCTTTCATGGAATTTGGGTAGGATGTTACCAGACCTGCACGGGAAGCATCTACTGCCTGCAGGGCCCTGGTCAGCGACAGCCTCCCACAGAGATTACAGCCAGAGCGAGCCAAGGAAAATCACTGCACACCAGCCTGCTGCCAGGACCAACAGCATCCTGTTGATTTCTACATTTCCGGGAGCCAAACTACGGACCTGCAGATTCTTATTGCTGTGTTATGCTGCACCCATCCGCTCCCTTCTGTGACTCTGTGCGTCAGGGAAGAGGCTGAAAGGGACACCAGTTGCTCCGTGCTCAGGACCCAATGGGCTGACATTAGCACCCAGAAACTCAGGGAGGTTTAAGTACAGTCAGTTTTTTCTGAAGTCTGATACAACGATCATGGCTACACCCCCTGCTGTTAAAAGCTCAGTTAGCACAAATCAGTGGGCACAGGGCTTGCAGAGTCCTGCCTCTCTTACGGCATCATTCATACCTGAGAGTCACATGGAACCAGGGAAGACACAAAACTGATCTCAGATGTCCCAGAGAGGAAGGGTTTGAGGCAGAACACCCAATAGCCTGTAGGAAAAGCAGCAAGGAGGACTGAGCATGTGTCACAAGACATTTTACCCCAGCTGGTCACCGGAAAGGAGCTGGGAGTGATGAGGACAACGCACAAAGCCAACAGCTCAACAACTGTCAGCTCAGAACGCCAAGGCACAGCGAGAGCACACAGGCCATCACCGCTACATAAGACACCACATGCCTTAATCTCTCCCTGGGGAGAGAACCTCTTCCAGCCCAGACTGTTTGTGTATTCAGCTAATTTTGTTGCCTGACTTTCCACCTACTTGCTCAGCGGAAAACTGATCCTCCCAAGGAATCATCACTATTTCATCCCTACTCTCAGATGCAAGGCCATGGCATGAGCAAAACCCTGCTCTGCTCTATCAGCTGCAAACCCAGTGTCACAAGGGCAACTGCCTCCCCTTGCCATGTCCTCTTTTCTGCAGCTCCTCTCTTGGTCTGAGCACTGTGTATGCCAGCACAAATACTGCAGCCCACTTGTTGGTCTAAATGAGGCTCGTATATCCTAAAATGCAGTTCCAGATCTCCTCTGTGGCTCCCACATACAAGTCAGGATGTTCAAGGGCAGTAGCATAATTAAGTGGAAAAAATACCCCGCATACACCAGGGAGCATCCTGAACAGCATGAGCTTAGTACTAGCTCTTGCTAGAGCACAGTGAGACTATTCCTGGCTGCTGCCTTCAGTGCCCATGTACGCACTCCAAAGGAAAAAAAAAAAAAAAAAGTAAAAAAAAAAAAAAAAAGAAAAAGAGGTTGTGGAATTGGAACAGCTTCCAAGAAGCATTAGAAGAATGAGTTGGGAACTGGAAAGCCTGCTGTGCAGCCACAGGCTCAAGTGCTCAATTGGTTCATCTATGCCAGGAGGTGATCAGGGGAGGACTTAAATCACGCCCTGCAAGAAGTGCCAGTGCAGGGAGAATATTTCTGTTGGCGGTGGGACACACCTCTGGGGCTGCTCAGATCCCATACAGCGAATTAGAAAGGAATACAACGCAGCTTGTGGATCAGTGTAAGAGGGCAAATACATTAGCCTGGGCTGGAAAGTATTATGCCCAGGTCTCATCTCCAATTGCAAGCTGGCCCATCCTTAAGCCCCAAGCTGTAACAGGAGAGTAGGTGAGCAGTGGACATGCACTAGACCCCCTCCCTCCAGGCCAGCCACAAGGATGACACAGAAGCCAAAGCACATAGCAACACCAACAGCATCTACTGACAGCCCACCCTGAGATGTCCCCCTGCACCTTCCTTTAGTTCTGCACATCACGTGCAAGACTTACTGAAGGACACAGACTATGTTCTCACCAAAGACAGTCAGGCCAATGGTCATTTGGAAAAGGGAAAGCAGATTACACCTTTTTTAAAATGCAAGCCAGCTATCCGTCAAGTCCATCCTCACTGCATCAGGAGGTGGATCAGTTGGGATAGACCAGTAACCTTAAGAGGTCAGAACAGGCATCTCATGTGCTCCTCCGGCACTCCAAATTCTCCCTGTCCTTTCATTCCTGCCTCCATATTGAAGCCATTTTCACCAGGGCAGCTTTACATCAAACACTGCTCTAGAATCCAGCTGCAACACTAAAACCTGCTCTTCACTCCTTCTGCCCACTACAGCACTCACTTTACCTTTAAGGCACGGCTGCCCAGGATGCCTTCTCGAGCTGAGTCATAAATGGCACAGATCATCCCCTGCCAGTCTAGGGCTGTAATGCCATCGCAGAGCTGCACTCCTTCCTGAAGGGACAGGAACAACAAACTGGGAGCCCATCTTGCTTCTCAGACTGGTACCCACCCTGCACCAGACTCACTTGTTTTTTTTTTTTTAAAGCCATAGGGACACCAGTTATTTACATTCAATCACTAATTCCCTAATGCCCTGAAGAGTATTTTACTGAGGTCAGCCAAGCATTTTAGAGGCTTGCAAAGTACCCTCCAGCTTTCCTTAATAGCTATTTCTGTATAGTCATCTTTTGTTCCCAGTCTCCCCACACCTCTTTGGGCTTTTTTAATCTTGCTAAAGACAGGTATAAAGAGATGGTGAGGATCTCAGTCATTTAAGAAGGTAAAGGAAATTGGTGAGAAACCAATTATATTTAATAGACCTATTGTCTCCCTTGTATTTTCTTCTCCCTGGCAGTGCTGTGAAAAAGCCTTTCTCCCTTCTTCCATCGCCAGCTGGAATGGCTGAGATCATACAGCTCAGACACCTCCACACCATAACTCAAAGATTCATCTTATTGCATTCAACAAGGTCTACCTTCACACTCCTCTCTGGTATCCAGCAGCATCCCTGCAGACATTACAAGTTTTTATTAGCATGAACACTCTTTTTGCATTTTGCCTCATAAGTTTCTTCCTTTCCTGGTGCTTTCCCTGATGCAGTCCTCCAAGGCCACTTCACACCTCCCAGTGCCCTGCATTTGTAAGTCAACTTTCTACTTTAGTTTCTCCAGGTACTGAGAATCACTGAGCTAAAATGGGCAAAGTATTCTAAGGATGTAAATCTTCCCACAACCTCCCATCAAGAATCCTGCCTCAAGGATTTCTTACCCCACAACAGTCTCTCGGTGCTTGATCACAGCCTTCCCATCACCTTCTCCAGAAGGCAGCTAGAACTAATACAAGTTCTTCGGTTCCCAGACTTCTGTCTACATGCAATGGCATCACCTCAACAGCAGCCTCCTAGGCTTGCTGCATCAGCCAGGGCAGTTCCAAGCCATCTTGTCCCCACCATCCATTTGCACTCTCGCCTCTGCAGCATGACCAGAGCCTCCAGCTGGGACAGAAGCTCCAACACTGCACACACAGCAGGAGACACTGCCTGGAATGATTTACAGACTAAATATATATGGCACATGTGGAAAAACAAAATCAAAAAGAACAGGTCCATTGAGAAGGTGGCAACTAGTTGCAGACCACTGAGCAAACCATGCTGCACGTTCCTTCACCACTGCCTGGTGTGCTAACCTGAAACCATTTCTCTATGACTGGTGGAGGCTGGAGCAAGAGTTCAAAAGTTTTTGTGAAAGCATGGCCTTCAGGCATCAGTGCAAAGAAATGTCTGTGTGAGCAAGAGGGTGGGAACCAGGTTTGAAGCACCAGCCAAGAAAATGTTGGTTTGGATTTGCATGAACTCTACCTGCCTGTCCCATTAAGGGTGAGAGGTGACATTCACCTGCCAGAGCACAAGGGCTTGCACTGAGCAGTTTTATAAAGTCAAAAGCACGTCTGAAAACTCTGTCCCAGAGCCCTGGCTGAGGGGCTTGCACTGAGACAGTGTAAAAGTTGCAACTACTAGATCTATTAAAGTGACAGGTACAATGGTTTCAGAACTGCCGTTGATAAGTGCACTCACTGCAAAAGGATAATCGAGCTCGAGTTAGTAATTCCTGTACATCTGACACATCACTAATAAATAATGGTAATGCTAGGAAAAGGTATCCCAGGCATTAAAGGTGCAATTCTTACCAAGGAATCCCTGTCTTGGGTGGAGGAAGAGGAGTGTAGCCTGCTGACTGTTTCTGCTAGGCTTTCAGTCTTGTGCCCCCCAAAGATGGTATTCCCTTTGTGATTTTATATCTTAATCATGCTTGTCCTTGCCTTGTAGGGGTGCAAACTTTAATATTAATTTTGCATTAGTTAGGTAAAGGTCTTCACTTGGACACTATGACCTCCAAGATTTATGTAATAGCTGTTTGCTGCTGTTGGTTTAGCTGAAACAGGACCATTTGACCTTCACAGGACTCCCTCCTCCAGCCATTTGGCATGCCAGCTCAGCAGATCTCCACCTCAAAGAAAGCACAAGAACCTCGTAGTTGCAAACATCTTAACCTTTTTCCCAAAGTGCACTAAATTAGCCTGTTTTCCCATCTCATGGTAAGCTAGGCTTTTAACCTGCACCACCCTTCATCTTCAAGGGCACTTCCTCCCTTTACCAGAAGTAACAAGCACAGATAATTGAAGGAAAACATCATTTCCCAGAGCATTTCTGATCTGTATTATCCATGCTCATTAGAAGCTGTGATGCTCGTTCTGGTCTCCACAAGCTCCAAGCAAACAGGGAATACTGCAGCACAGGGACAAGGTGCTGAAGAGCTGCTGAGAAGGCTACAAACCAAACTGAGCCACTTCATAGCTCTTGGAGGACAGGACCTGCAGTCACAGAGACCAATAGGCTTGTACTCAGGCCAGGAAATCACAGGCCCAGGGTCTTGTGCACAGCCCAATTTGCCTCCTAGAGCTTATGTAGAAGAGTGGATTTAACTGGGCAGTCCTAGAGCACCATAGGCAAAGTTCAATTCTCATCTGCCCATTGACCTGTGTGTTTTGTCCTGCCATTCTCAAGGTTGACTCACCTTGGCAATAGTACCTTGCTAGACAGTCTGGGAAAAATTTTTTTTAAAGCTTTGGAGTTCCCTCACTTTGAGGGTCTTCAAGAATTCTTCAGGAAACATTTCACTAGCTCACTGCAGAAAGGTCCTACGCTCAGCAGTGCTGCAAGCCCAGTAGAGCAGAAGGCATTGGTAGACATTCAGAAAAACCTAGCTAAGCAGGAGGACTCAGAGGAAAACTAACAGTTTGCTTTGGCAGTACATTTTTTAAAGCTTTGGAGTTCCCTCACTTTGAGGGTCTTCAAGAATTCTTCAGGAAACATTTCACTAGCTCACTGCAGAAAGGTCCTACGCTCAGCAGTGCTGCAAGCCCAGTAGAGCAGAAGGCATTGGTAGACATTCAGAAAAACCTAGCTAAGCAGGAGGACTCAGAGGAAAACTAACAGTTTGCTTTGGCAGTACATCCCAGGTACCTTTTTTTTTTCCAGAAAGGCCCTGAAGAGAAGATCCAGAAGAGCTGCTTCATGCAGCCTGTGTGCTAAAACCAGACAGCAGTTTTTTACAGCATTAGCTTTAATCAAGGAAGCAGCAGAAGTCTACCCAAACTGGACACAGCCTAACTGCATACCCCCAGCAGTGCCGTTTTCCTCTGCCAAAGGGTGGAATGCACAGATCTGGAACCAGCACTCACTTCCAAGCCAGCTCTTGCAGACCCCATGCCAAACACTGAGCATTTGGGACAGGGGTAGAAAGAGCCATGGGAAGCAGCAGTGACATGCTGCAGGAATACAACACTTTCCTTTCAAACAGCCTTGCCGCATGCCAAGCCAGGCTCCTGCTTGCTTAGTATTCACTCTCACTCAGAAATCATCTTCTGCTCACTCATGTCTCAGCTCCCTCCCAGCTCCCATCAGGGTCAGGAAACTCTCTCGTTCAGCGTCTTCCCAACTGTGATTTATACCATCTCCAACCTGGTAAAGTATAAAATAGTGGAGAGGATCCAGGACTGCAGGAAGCAGGTCTGCCTTGGCAAAGACAAGAGACAGAGGAAGAAACTGGATGGGAACTAGATGGGCTCTTCCTTCACCTGGTGCCCCTTCTCTCTTCTCCAGGTCTTGTGATTTATCTCACTCTGGACCATCTCTGCAGGAACCAGGTCCATTACGGAAATTAAAATGAGCTATTGCCAGCAGCTGGTTGAACTATTGCCAGCAGCTGGCAAGATCAAACCCTCAGCACACCCAGCCCCTCCAAGCAGAGATGGCAGACACCACAGGGCTTGCAGCCAAGTGCACAGGAGCAGGTGCCAAGAGGAGCTCCTGCACTGCACCCTGACAGGTGACCAGCTTTGGAGTCTGCTGGCCAGTGGCACACCTCAGAAAGCAAGTGAGATACCGGTCTGAAGCTGGACTCTGGCACAGCCTGGTTTCCAGGAGCATCCAAGGTCAGGCACTGACCCTCTGTGCCATTGCACACAACCATCAGCATGAGCACATCCAAGGTGTTAGAGACTTCAGCATGCTCCAAAAATGAGGAACCAAGTTTGGGTGAGGGGAAGAGGAATAGGCCTTTCCCTTCCCCCCAGTTTTCCCTACCAGGAAAAGAGCCATAGTATGAAGATGCCTGAACAAAGGAAAGATTAATCTCTTAGGATGAATGTTTATCAAAGGAGACTAGTGGCTGTGGGTACTGCTAGATGTGTCCAACCAAGAAATCCTTCCCTGAAAGAAAGGCTTCAGCTTTACACAAACACAGAGGGTGAGCCATGGGCACCCTAGAAGAGGCAGCTTGATGTTTCATTGACTTCAAATACAACAAGGCCATCATCATCCCCCAGGAAGAAAAGAAAAAAAGTCTTGTTCTCTCATGTATCTCCAAAGGGTAACACAAGAGCATTCAATCCTCAAGAAGATTTTGCTCTGAGCTGGAGAAAGCACATAAATGCCTGTGGAAATGTATTAGAAGGGCTAAAAACTAGTAAAGCAAGGACAAACTTCTCCTAAGCAAGATGAGCTTAGTCTGGCATTACTGACGCAAGAAGGGAGAAACACAACCCATGCTAGGAGCCCCTTGCAGCAGCATGAGCTCCCCAGACCATCATTTCTCAACCTGAGACCTTGAAGGCCCAGCACAGCTGCAAAGTCAAAACCTCAAACTGATACTGTACCACTTGTGCACGCAAGCAGCTATAGGAGAGAGAAGGTTTGCAAGCAGCAAAATGTGGCAACACTTCACAGAAACCATCCATGTATGTTTGTCTAAAGAGGTGAGGTAGCCCTTCAAAGTCAAGGAATGCTGTCCTGAAGGCTCAGATCTTTGTGGTCACAGCAAGGCCAGGAAAGAAAGAAGCCTTATAACCAAGGAGGCCTTAAAAAAACCCACTTCTTCCCTGATGCAACAGGGACACAGGTTATGTAGATGCACTCTGGCCTTAACAGCAGGACAAGGTGTCCTTATGAATCCGAGTACCAAAACAGGAGCTTGTTCCACCTGAGGTTTTGCTGGCTTAAGCCAGTACAGCCAAAGGTTAGATGAGAAACAACTAGCTTGGGAAAAAAAAAGGGGTTAATTAATTTCCCACAAATAGACCTTTTACTGGCACTTTTCACTTCTTAAGATAAAGAAGTTGAAGTTATCACTTGGACAGGCACAGTACTGCCATCTGATTAGAAGACAATTTGGAAACAATCAGGAGGAGAGATGTCCGTCCCTCCTTCCACATCATTTCAAAGAAACCTGCTCTCTGCTCTGCCACAATGTAACCTTTTCCCAGGCTGCCCTCAGCCCAGCCTACACACATCTGCACTATATCTGGGGCCAGAGACCTAATTCTTAAGTGTCTCTGAAAGTGTCCTGTTAAAGGGATCACAGTAAGCCCCACTGCACTGCCCACACAGCAGCAATATCCCCCCTGCAAATCCCCTGCGAGATCCTGGGGTGGCACTTAGCTGGATTTGAGCTCTGACCTCCCAGTCCCCTCTCTGACCTCCCATACTCTGCTCCCTGCGTTGCCATGATCCTCTTGCTCTTGGGGACAGGGAACCCACCAGGATTGCTCAACAGAGGAATGATCTGTTTAGGGGAAGAGCAAAGCACACCAGCCAGCTCCTTTGTAGTCTCTGCCATTTCTTTCCCATGCTTCTCAGCTCTTGAGGGAGGTACCAGGGCCAGCCAGGTGGGCTGCAAGTAGCACTGTGTGGGCTTAGCTATGCCTGTCCCCCAGGAGCTGGAAGATGCTGGAGAAACCTTGCAGCTTTTCATTTGAATGCCCTGTGGGGAACAACAGAAGGGAAAAGAAAAATGCCCTTTGGGAGCCCCCTGTGCCCCAGGGAAGGCGGCTTGGGACATTAGATTCAAGAGGCTGAGCAGAGAGCGGCTGTCCATCAGATGCTGAGAGCCCAGATGCTTTATCCTTCACTAGCAGGAACACCTAGGCAGCCCTGCACAAGCTCCTCAGATACTCTGGACCAGCACCAAATGACAGTTCACCCTCGTCTTCCCACCCTTGCCAGCTCCTGACCATCCACTCCCTAAATAGCTCAGAGTGTTTCAAAGGGAAGGTACAAGGAAAAAGAAAATTTAAAAAACCGTTCTCCTCTGCTTCACCTGCCTGTGCAGCATATCTTGGACAGAGGCTGCAGATCACACAGCCTCCTCTGGTTCAACAGAAACCTGCAATTTTTTTAAGTCGCCATCCATGAGCCAGAGTTGCAGGGTGGAGGAAGTGGATGCAGACTTGCATCTTAAGTAGATTAGATTTTGTATTACACCTACATGGAAAAAGCTGTTACAGATTCACAGCCAGCTGTAACAGAAACATGTGAGACTTAATTGCATGCAAAGAACACAGCTTCCACTGGCTGCAGTCTGGCTGCTCAAACCCTGCTTCACGCAGGGGAGCATGAGCCAGCAGGTACGTGTTTTTTTTCCCCTAAGGAAAGAGCTACACTCAGCTTTTCATTAACCAGGCACATATGCAGACTGCTGCCAGGGCTGAAACCCACCATATCTGCACACTAGACCCAGATTAGGGTTATCTGAACCCAAAAGGACCAAGCCTGCCATGATCTACATGGGGAGCAAGAGACTGCAAGCAGCTTTCTGCCTGCAGCTCAGCAGTACAGACCTAAAGCAGCTGGGGAGCAAGACCAAAACGCTCACATCTGCCTGAGCATCACTGACAGCGAAGCACAACTGGCACATGGTGGAGATGGGAGTTGCCAGCATCTTTTTCTGCTTATGTTTCCTCCCTGGGCACATGCCTGCTCGTCCATGCTCTGTGAACATCCTTGCACATCATGGCCAAGAGCCATGCTCTCCACTCAAGGGCAAGCAGAAGGTAGAATGCCACACTTGTAGCAGGAACAGGGCAGGAAGCTTGCAAATCAGGCTACAAATGCAACATGGGCCATGCTGCTTCAACTAGCAAGCCCTTTGATGTGTAAGCAGACTTGTCTTCCAGAGACATGCACACTGCCTTCAATTTACAGTTTATGTGACAGGAATGATAGTCACCATCAGGAGGACATCTTGCAAGAAGTGAAGGGTATGACAGGTCCCACTGGTGTAAGTATCACATTAACACATGACAACAGTAATTAACACACCGTCAGAAATGGATCAAGACTGGATGATCAATCTAGTGATCACAGACTCCCTCCAGCCCCAGCACAACTTCTTGCAATGGAAAAGTCACGCCAATCCCTTTTCGTCCTGGTCAGAAGGGGACTGCCAAAAGCTCACCAGAACGAGGGCTGCCAGTTTGCAGCTTTTATTTTTTAAAGTTGCATAGAGAAATTTATGAAGTGTATTTCTGGCTGAGATGTTGACATTTTATTTGCCCAGTATGAGAGCCCTCTGTTACTTTATTGCCAGAACATAATTGAACAAAGCTCCAAGAACAGAAGGAGACAGAGAAAACCTCAATGAGATGCGGCTGGGATGTGCCTCACGGCTGCAGCAAAACAGCCCAGCATGTGCACATGGCAGAACTTACAGGGGCTGCAGCCACTGTCTCCCTGCAGGAACAAGCTGATCTTTCAGCTGTCACACATCAGGACTGGAGATGTGCGACTGGGCATCTGCATCACAGTACAAACCATGTGCCTGGGGACACCTGACGTGGCACAGCCAGGTAGAGAAGGGACACAGCGTGAGGCTGGGATGCACAGCATCATGCAAGACTCCTCGTAGCACACAGCCTTGCAGGAGGATACCTTGCAGCTGAAGGACTGGATGTACAAAAGCACAGGGTTTGCACCGGTGGAACGTGAGACACAAGTCTCCCATTCAGCCCCTGACAGCATCCAAGCCCCCACAGCAGGAGACAAAAAAAGATAGCACTGCAGGTTGTTAACTCAGTAAGGACAAGATCTTCACAAGAGGTGTAGCAGAGCAGCAGGACTCCTGGATGGAGGATGCTCCAGGTGTTCAAGACATGCTTTCTTCATTCTATGCACTTGATCACAGCAGATGAAGAAAAAAAAAATCTTATTACATTTGTCTGAAGGCATAAGAGCCATAAGCTGTCAAAGGCCAGAGCTGCACAGTGCATACTCACCCTGTTCTTAGGCCTTTCCTCACATGTCCATTACTATCCACTTTCAGCGACAGGACCCTAGGACGTTTGGCTGTACGGATCAAGCCTTTCTCAGGGAATAAGTCAGCCTGAAAGTCAGCATGCTGCAGGAAAGCACTGGGGCAGATATTTTGATTCACATTTGCAAGGGCTTTTGACAGGAGCAAAGAAAGAACATTTTAAGCATTCCTTTCAGCCAGTAAGTATCCCGGCCCATGAGACCCTCCCGGGGTGAGGCACAAGAACAATCTCGCTTTCAGATCAAGGGCTCCTTTGTCACCCAGCTGCAAGCCATTTGACCTTCAGAGTCAGAAGCAAGCTCCTATCGCAAGTGGCCTGATAGGCCTGGGTTGGGAGCAAGCCCAGGCACTCAAGAAGGACTGCAGCCCAGCTGCCAGCCCCAGCATCACAGCAGGGAGATCAACAGACCCCAAGCCTTGAGAGCTCAGCTCTGGAAATGCTTGTTTAGGCTCAGCACATTTCCTCTAACTGCCAGACACAGGAGGTCACCCAGGCCAACATTTTCATTTACAAGAATAAGCTTGCCAAGAAAGGACAGACCCAGGCCAGGCTATGCCAGGGTGTCCAGAGAAGGTCTAAGCCTTTGAAATAGAAGCTAGCCTTCATTTCATCAACAGGATCTTCATATTTCCTCCAAGTACATCAGTTCCCACCCATGACTCCTGCTTTGAGGACGGAGCCTGAAGACACCTCCTCACTCATTTGCAGCTCTCCCTCCAATTGCCCCACCTTGAAAATTTGGAGCACTCTTCCCTGCAACTAACTGCAGAGGTATTAATTACAGAGCACAGCACTTTTGAATGGCATACTGAGGAGACAGATCACCCACACACAGGGCAAGAGCCAGCATGGCTTCAGCCCCAAAATACCCTTGTGTGCAGCCTTTTGAGCGCTGCTTGCTATTGACTACACAAGCTGCTCCCCACACCAGAAACCTCAACAAAGTAAGTGCTGACACAAGTTGTTATTGCTGTAAGGTACCTCACAGGCAGCTGTGCTACCCAAGATTGCCCTACTCGTGGGCTGTGCCTCCTGCTCTGCACCAAGGCAGAACCCCAGCATCCTTCCAAGTCACTGCAGTACCCAGCCAGCCTCCAAAATGCTGTGTCTTCTCCTAGTCATTATATGCTGAGTGCCAGTTGAGCATCTCAAACCAGGCAAAACTTTAAAATGCCTGCCTCAAATACCAGTATATTTGCATACAGGGGCTGCTCTGTTGGCACAGAAACATCAGCACAGGCACCAAGCCCCAGGACAGGGCTCACTGGTATTGTAATCACCCTGATACCCTGATTCCCCCACCACTGCTTTTCACCTGAGGCCCCAAGGGATACAGGCTAATACCGGTCCAGTCAATATTCTCCTTCAAACCTGCCCTACAACGACTGAAAACACAACAGTAACAACAATTTTTTTACAAGGAGGCAGGAACAAGTCTGAGCATCAGCCACCAGACAGAGGGAAGTCATGGCTACATGGACATTGCAAAAAGCTCATCTTGGACAGTGCCTGTACCAGTATGAGCAAGGCACACGCTGGCCTGCATGCCAAATTCTCCAGAACTAAGGAGTGTTTGACAGATGCATGGTGTTTGTGAAGGAGAACTGCCACCCTTGCTCCTGCAGAGCCCCATCAGTATGCTTGCACACAAGCACACACTTTGGTTCTTACATGTAGCCTTCCAGCCTGCCCAGGCACCGAGGTGTTACAATACACCTTTAAATAATTCAATTACAAAAAAAAAAAAAAAAAATTAGGGCACACAGCCTGTGATTAAGGAGAATTTCTTTCTCAATGTGCTGGCAACATGCCTGCAATTAGTAAGCCCTTGATTCTCTAAATTCCCTGGAGATCAACAGCACCTGATAGTGGCATGTCCTTAGGTCTTTCATAACCCAGAAGGCTGCTCCCCCACCCCTCTCCATTTCAACACTGGTGAGATTTTTCACACCTTGCAGCTCAGAAACTCTTAAACCTTGGACACCCTGATCCCAGCTCCACAGGTCACACCAAATCCGCCAGTGTAATTGGCAGCACAGGTGGGCTGCGGCTGATACAAGCCACGGCAAAATTACTCTCATTAAAAGCAGCAAAGCAAGACCATGCTCAGCATGATGGAAGGAAAATTGCTTCCCACACTGGCTCTGTTGAGCCAGCCACTGGAAGGACTGCAAAGGCAAGGGCTAGAGCAGCCCTTCTGCTAACAAGATCCCCCAGAAACACAAACATTGGCCAAAGTAGCTGCATGAAGGCTGGAGAGAGCCAGATGGCTTTTCCCAGCAAACAACTGCAGCTGCCATAGGGTTAAATCAATGCATGAAGCTATTAAAGGGGGTGGAAATGTTTTAACATGGGTGAGTGAAATTCCTCACACTTTTAAGTCGACAAGGAACCCCATTGGGGCTTAATCGGCTAACACAACCCATCCCATTACAGGTCGTTAACACACACAGGAGCCTTGGGAAGACAGACAATTAGGGTTCCTTACCTCTGCAAGAGGGACACCCACACCAGCTTTAAAACCCACTGATGGGGATGAGGGATGCAGGAAGGAGCCATCCCTTCCTCTGCCCACTGCACCTTCTCCACCTGGAACAGCACAAACTGCAAGAGCTTGCAGAAGGTTGAGCTCTTATTAGGCCAAAAGAGGGTCTGAAGGGCAAGGTGCAATGTCAAAAACCCCCAGTCAAACCTCCTCTGCTGGAGGGCAGCACTCCTCCTCACTTTTCTCTCTCCATTGCCCTGTTTCCAGACTCAGGGCAGAGAAGCCACTGTCCATCTGGCAGCAAGAATGAGGAGGTACCACCAAAGAATCCGCCCCAGGGAAGCAGTGGGTTGTTCCCCAGAGGCTACAGTGCAGTGCTGGAATTACTGCAGCCCTCAATTTCTGCCCTATGGAGTATGGTATTTCCAGCCTAGAAATAAGGTTAAGACTCCTCAGGAACTTAAGAATAGGTCTATACCAGTTATTTTCCACTGGCAAGAAAACACTAACTAAAGCTCTGGTAGAAGGAGGGTCAGAAGGAAAAGCAGAAAAGGCTCATTGCACTACCCCTTAAACTACTAGGTTAGAGCACCTTGCCCTGCTGTCCTCCAGACATCCCCAAGAAAGGGGACAGCTGTCAGCATGGTGAGGTGAGAGCCCTGCAAACGCAGACCTGGAGCTATAATTAGGAGAGAAGTGGCACGATTGCAGATTGACACAGCAAGATCAGGGTGGGGGGTGGGTCTGAAATACTGTTCTGCTGAATAGACTCTACAAATTCAGAAGCAAGAACAATCCAGAGCATTAATGCCTTGCTCAGACCAGAACAGAGAATAGCTAGGAAAGGCTTTGGGTTACTGCAAGAAGAAGGGCTGTGGATAGGAGACGAGACTCAAAAAGAAAAAATTAAGAAAAATCCTACATACAGGGTGCAGTCAGTCTTAAACAAGATGATCTGGCAAATTAGACTTTCACTGTGATGGAGCTGCTATTTGGTTTTTCTTCCCTCCCATAAGAGGATCCAAATCTCCCATAGAAAATATAACAAAGAACAAGCCCCAAGGGTCTGCTTCCCTCAAATACCTCTTCCTTTGGGCATCCAGCCCTGTCTATAATCTAAACATCACATCCCCATCTCTCACAACACATGCAGCCCATCAGGGCTTTGGTTTTTCACAGATGCTGTTTCACCTCCTTGCTTGTCTCAAGACCGGTGTAAGATCATTGAAGCAGCACCATTCACCATGGACAGTAAAGTGGCTCTGGGCTTCCATCAGTCCAGCCAGGACGCAGTTCCAGCCACATCCTCTCTCCTCTGTAGGCAAACACCTGCCAAACATTACGGAGATGCCACTCACCACCCTTTGTGGCTCTGCAAAGTAAGTTGTGGCAGTATCACTGTGACATCTCCTCACAGAGACCTGGCTACCACTTCCAATTCAGCCCTGCACAAGCCAATTTCCCAGTTCTTTCTCCAGATGCCTCCACAGCAACTATACTCCCACCCTGATCAATCGCCTGCTCATGAGGGTACCTCCCTGGCCCAATTACATGAATTAATATCACTCTGCCCCTCTGGCTGCACTGCGCTCCTCCAGCCTCCGATTTCCTCACACACCCATCACTGTTGCTGCCTTTCCTTGGGCAAATGGGCCCCACTCAGATCTTATCAGCCTCCAGCTGCAAATACTCCCCTTTGCATCCTCCTTCAAGCCCCTTCTCAGGATTCCTTTTCTCTCAAAGAAAAACATTGCTCACCACCTACAGCAAGGCTCCCAAGGATACCCATGGAATAGGCTACAAGCAGCATCAAAGAGACACTCAGCTCCTTCCAGAAGTGCAGGAGCAAAGCTGGAGCCTCTTGCAGGGAGAAGTGCTCAGCCACACATGAGCCGCATGTTGCAGCCAACTATTTGGCTGCTTTTGCTCCACAAAGACCAGGGCAAGCCCATCCTGAAAACACTCAAGCAGGCCTCATAATGCAGGCAACCCTGTGATATTTTCTGCCAGAGTTAGGGCTTGAAGACAAGGACATGGACTTCTTTCCACCCAACCCAAGGAGACATTACCTGGCCTCACATCACAGACATGAGAAATGAAAACCAAGACAGGGAAATGGAAGGTATCCTCCTGGAGAGCTGGTAGCACTGCTCTAACCCTTAAAAAAAAAAAAAAAAATAGGAAGCAGTGCTGCACATGCAGAGTGGCCAGGTCTGCTCGTCCTGCTGCCGTCAGGCTGCGGCACTGCCCAAGGTCTACGGAGCGCTTCCCCACTTGATCCACAACACATTTGTTTTGTGTTTCAGGCACTGGCAGCTTGTATTTGTATGATCATGAAACGGTCTGAAGCCTTACACAAGCGTGCCAATTAGATGCTTCCAGCCCCAGGCTGAGCAGAAGGTCAGGCACGTGGTGTGCCATCTCGCCAGCACTCAGCAGCATGCTCCCCGCATCAGTCGGGCTCCTCTGACAAGGTGTCTTCTGAAGAAGCCTTACAACACCATCCACCGCTTTGCCTTTATGGTGCATGAGGAATTGGCTTACAACTGGGAGCAGGGGGAAGAAAGACAAGTTGGTATTTTGCTTTTTTTCTTTTTGTTTTGTTTTAAACAGTAAGGCCAGATATTTAACAGCCTCACAACTTCGAGACGTTTTGATCCAGCCAGCCCACTCTCTGCTGAGTTCTGGCAGGAGACAGGCACAAAGCACCAATTAAACCAAGACAAGTTGTGCTTTTTCTGTCAAGCAAAAAAGGAGAAGGTGCGGGGGAGATGATACAGGGTAGGGGGAAGCATCCTGCCCTGGAGTCATTTTGCTTTAAAAACAAGCTGTTAAGGCAGCCCCCTCTCCTCCCATCTCACATGGAGGAAGGGCGAGGGATCATCCACACACCTGCCAGGGACGCGTGGCACCAGTCATCAGATCACACCATCAGTCACTTGGCATGCCAAGCACAGCCTTGCCCTTGCTTTCCCTCAAACCTATGACTGGGAATGAGAGCAGCACGTTTCTAGTGAAAATAGGCTGAGCATGAGCCCCACCATCTCCCCTGGCAATAATCCCCACTTGTGGGCCATGAGGCTGAGGAAAAACCAAACTCAGGAGCAGCAAGGGCTCAATGCATTAGCTCATCTGGTCACATCAGCAACCCACTTTCTCCATGACAGACGTGCACAGCTGGCAAAAGCATGCAGATGCTGCTTCTTCTGCCATGTAGATTACCCTGTTTGAAGTCTCCCTGCACAGCCAGCAGCTCTCCTGGCTCATGGCTGAGCTTAGGACAGCAAACTAAGAGCTTCCCCATATAGTCCACACCACTGCTTGCTTCACAGCAAGGCTACCTGCCATCGCAAAGTACTGTTGAGGAACCAGAGCACCCAGCCTGAACACAGCAAGCTCTCCATAACTTTGGACACTACCAGTTCTGGGTCAACTTTGAGCACCTGCAAGCCTTGCCCAGATCTCACCCAACAAGTGGTGGTCCTGCAGATGGCCAGATTAGAAGATTACAAAGATCCCTCCAGACTTTATTTGTCCACGTGACTGAGGAAGATAAATAGCCAGCACAGTAATTTTTAGGGTGGAAAAAGGCAGGCATTTTAGCAGTGCACAAGCACCAACCCCAGCTTTAATATACTACGTGCTTCCTTAGCAGAGTCCCCTTTGCGGAGCCTACCGGTACTGATTATAGCATCAGCCTCACTCTCACCTTCCTTCCTGGGCTCTCTGAAAGCAGCAGCTAACTACAGCAGCAAGTTCACAGCCAGGACCTAATGAAGGCTCTCATTTGAACAGACTGGAACTCACGCTGGGCCCCTCATCCCAGGGAGGGATACCCTCTGGTACATTAACAGGGAGCAATGCGCAGCTTGCTCTTCTGGGCTGGAGCCATCCCACAATTAGCGCAGATGAGGAGGGAAGAGAATCTCTGCTAGGGTTAGATCTGCTTAGGCTGGTGACATGCACTCCCAGCTTGCTAATGAGTGCCCTGCTCATTAGCATAGGGTCACTCAGCTGCAGCAGGGCACAAGCACCACTTGGCTATTGCAACACCACTCACGTCCACTCCTGTGGAAGTGTTGAATTTCCTTTAAGAGCTCTTGGTTTGAATTTAAGGGAGAAAAAAAAACAAAAACAAAAACAAACCCAAAAAACTACTCACAAAGAATTGCAGGATCTCTGTAAACATACCAGAAGAAAAAAAGTGAATCTTTGAGCCTCTTGACCTTGACAATATCCTTATAATTACAAGACTATTTATTTTCAGTTAAATCCCAGCTATTGAAAAGACAGTGTCAAGTTGTTTTTTTCTGAGCAGGTGATTATCCTGCCCAACTAATCTAATGAAAATTATCAGGAGGCTACTGACCTCCTGCTACATGCACTAAATAATGCACAAAGCTTCAGGATCAGACAGGCAAATCATAACCCTGCCTTATCTTAATCACCTTCTATACAGCTCCAGGCTTGTTTCACTCACTTTTGGCCGTATTAGCCAAACGCTATCTCAGTCGAAACCGCAGAGGAGCCAGCTCTGAGAGCTGCACAGCAAAAAGTTACCTCTGTAAGATTTATTTTTGTAGAAGCCAAGAGCTGCAGCAGCAGATATATTTAGTCTTTGAGCTACTGTCTGGCTCTTCAGCTTGTAGCATGAGGTGGTGGTCCCCTGGCACTGGGCTTTGGGAAAAGCAGCATTGCCCTGCTACTCTGATGAAGCGTACAAGGGAGACAAGGTTTAAAAAAGGGGTGCACAAAAGCAGTCATTGGTTCAGACAGGAAAAGCCACCCTTTCCACTCCATCCTCTTGGAAATCCCTGCTTCTGTGTCCCCCTAAAAGAGAGCTGCCAGTCCCCTTTGGAGCTGCCACAGCACAGCAAGCTGCACAAGAACGAGGGAGGAGCAAGAAGACCCCAAAGTGGGGATCCTTCCACCCCAGCTCAGGGCACTCTGGGGTGGCCGGAGGATCTCCATCAGTCCTGTCCCACTTAGTGCAATCCCCTTCTCCTTCAAGGGAGTCAAGCAAGAGCAGCAACTGGAAGAGATGAAAACTACAGCTAGCAATTAAGGAGGCAAGACCTAAACAGGGAGCCACAAAAAAAAAAACCCAAAAGTTATCACACACTCCCCATACAGCCTCAGTTCGAGCAACACACACAGCTAAAGGAAGAGATTTCTTAGGGGTCACTTCAAGCCTAAAACAAGTTCCCTCTTGGGAAGCTAAAGAAAAGGGTGGAAAACCACTACTTAAGGAGAATTTGACTAGTTTTTGTGCCCCCTGCCCCCCTTGAAACTCCAACACCCCTCTTATCCAGCCTGGCCTCACAGCCTCACCCTTACATACCCAGTGAGTCTTGGTCCTCCAGGCCCCCAGCACTGGGGCTCCCAGCCGATGTCCAATCACTGCAGCCAGGAACACCACCCCACAACCCCTGCAGACTGCTGCTAGCCTTAGCAGCCTGCTCCTACCTTGCAGCTCTTCATCTCCCGCAAGGCTCTCCCCACCCCCAAAACACCTGATTTATCCTGGATATCATGGGACTTGTGTTGCTTCTTTCCAGCTGGGGAGGTGCTAAGCAAGGCAGAGGTGGGCAGGATTTCTCTCATTTTAAGTAGCCACTTCCTTCTCTCTCAGAACATTTTAGAACAAGGGAGGCAAAGAGTCTCCTCTAAAGTGAGCAGAAAAAAAACCAGATCAGGGCAGGTTTAGGCATAACAGGAGAGGGAGCAAGAGAAATCATAAGAAGGCAGGAAATAGCACAAGATTCAGCTTTGGTACAATAGCAGCTAACACATGCAAGGAAAATGATCCATAGCAGAGATATTCAAAGGGATGCAAAAATCTGGGAAAAATTAATGTCCACAGCAGCAGTTGTGGGGGGACAGTGAGCAGGCATATCTCATCTCTGCAGAAGGGAGGAGGTACTGTCCTCCTGCTCTGTGGACATGGCTGTGCTCAAGGGTGTCCTTGGAGAGATGACCCTGAGCCCCAGGGAGCCCAGTCACACCACTTGGGCACAGTATTGCTAAAAAGGTTAACTGGCCAGGACTCAGCAAAAGGAGAGGTCCTCTGTTTTTATCCCCTTCTTTCAATTTTGGAAAGAAGTCTGTTGCTGAGGCACCAGAGCTACTTCTGGAAGAAGTTACAAAGATAATTAAATTCCTTCACCTCCTAGCCAGGGTGACAGGAGGAACCTCGGGCTTCTGGCCATTGAACCGAACACTGTAATTGCTTGTGCCTCAGCCTTGCTCCATCCACATGTGCTGACTCTACCCTTAGAAGCCAAGATGCAGGTAAGTTCATATCTCTGCTGTGGAGCAGCTGCTCTGTCCCCTCCACGAGCACACCAGTGGGTGCCAGGGCTGCAAGAGGCCCATCAGCTGGGTTAAACTAGTGTCACCCTACTGAGATACATGGCATCCTATGAACTGCCATCCCTCCCAGAAAATGCTGCTCAGGGACAGCTAGGACAGCTCCCATCAGACACCATGCGGGGTCTGGTGGGTGTAAAGTGGAGGCAAGAACCTGTCAAAAGCCAGTAAACTACAGCTGCCTCAGCACTGACTTTATCATCAGACTTGGTGAGGGAGGAGGCTTGTACAAGAGGAAGGGATGGGCTTAAAATCACACAGTACAAAGCCCTCAAACATGCTCTGAGAACTAAATGTGGAGCTGGCTGCTGGTGTTGAGACCAAGGGATGGCCCTATCTCCAGCACCTGCAACCTCCCCTGTCTCTCTGCACCAGCTGCTCCAGAGCAGAGGTGACACCATCCCTTTCTCATGCCAGGAAACAGACATGGAGCCCAGTGACCTCTCCTCCCAGCTCAGATGGTGGCAGAAGGTTGTGACTGCCTGGGAGGGACTACAACACACCAGAGCTTGTAAATACGTGTTCAGCGGGGTGGGGGGTTTTTCCTCTCCCCAAGCTGACTTCCAGCTGGAGACACATGTCTGTGCTTGTCCCCAAGGCAGACAGCAGCAACAGAGACATCCTCTGGTGCTGTTTCCTGCCAGCAGAGCATGGCAAAACATTTGAGTGACAACCTCCGGCGACAAGAGAGCAATTTACTCACCACGCATGGAGAAGTACTTGCCTTCCTTGCTGAAATCCAGCAGGCAAGCCACTGATTAGTGTCACTCGTCCTGGTCGTCTCAAGGCAAATACCCACCCTTCTGGGCCCCTGCTGAGAACCTGCCAGTTCATTGCATGCATGCTCACCACTAAGACCTAGGTCAGATGCAGGTTTGAGAAAGAGGAAGAGCCTCAAAGAAGGGGACACAAGCCCCTACCATTGCCCCATCCATCTCAGGACCTCTTTTCCAGAGCAAGCACTGGCTAGCTTACTCCAGGCGTGAGCAACAGGGAAAAAGGAAGCTAAAATCTGTTTCTTTTCACATATCCACCAGCAGAACTGTTGCTCCAGCCCCCACCCGTTACTACCAGTGACAGCAGAGGCAGGAGGAACCCAGCTGGACTCCTCCAAGGCAGGGATGGAGCAGAGTGAGCTGTTGCTGGGCCAGACTTAGGAGAAAAGCATCTTCAGCATGACGACTCAGCAAATTTGATCTGGAACTGGCAAGAGAGAAAAAATGTAAAGCCTTTAAATGTCATCTCAGAGGTCTGGCTGCCAGAAGAACTAGAGGCAGACAGACAGATAAGCACACAACGCTGCACAGAGAGCTGGATGCCCTGCTTTGATCTACGCAGAGTATTTACTAATGTGTCCCACAGCTGGCATGAGCTGTGAGCAGCTCGAGAAATCTAGTTTTCTGCCACCAGCTCTGCTCCGAAACCTCAGTTTCCCCTCCTTGCAGGCACTGGTGCTTCCTTGCAAACCCAGGTGGTGTCAAGGTTAAAGGGTGACCTGAAGACAGGTCAGACCATCCCAATTCCTTGTTGTAAAAAGCATGTTCAAAATCATCAGCCTATTTCCCTTGCCGCTAACACCTCTGACCCAGGCAAAATCACACTATATTCTCCTTCCTCCCTCCGCCTTCTCTGGGGAGATAGCAAGCTCATCAGTGCACAACTGTTTCTCCCCTGTGCATAAGGCAGCCCTACTTGGAAAAAAACAGCTGGCCTGACTGCAGGTAAAGATGTGCCAAAACTAGGAAGCATGAATACCGCATGCCCTTGAAGCCAAAGAACCAACACATGCGTTGCAGAAGTTACTCTTCATCCTCACTTTGAGGAAAAGCAAGCTAGGGTGAACCTGAAGTTGCTGATTCAAAGCCAAGATGTCTGGGGTTCCGCTGATGTGCCTGCACAGCAAAAAACATCCTGAAGAGGTGGGATAGGGAGCATCAGTGATCCTCCTTCCAGTCCTCATCCTATCTAAACAAGCTTCAAGAACTTGGTGTGTCTCTCAGCATTGCTGGCTGAGGCCGACGTGCACCAAACTGGAGCCCAGTAAGCACAGTGTGTGGATGCGAAACAGCTGATAGTAGCTTGCAGGACTTCTAAAAGGATGGATGCTTTCACTGGGAGTCCCCAGGTGCATGCTCGGGATATACTGCAACACTTGAGTTTCACAAAGCGCAAACTGCACCTTCTCCTGGCAAAGTAATTCCAACTGCAGCCAAAAAGAGGGAACCTCCAAAATGTGCTGGTAGTTGGGATGTTACAGAAATGCCCCATTGAAAGGGCAAGGGGTTTCTGCCAGGCAGCATAGCATGTCTGTGGCTTGGCCAAAACTACTGTCCAGCCAATATGCTTCCCCCTGCACAGATCTCAGCATTAGCCAGTGCTCTGTGACCTGCCACAATACTTATATTCATGCACGCAATAAAAGCAAGGCTCACCAACATACCCAATAGGCCTGTCAAACTAATCATGTTAGGAGGACTGGAAAGACACCAGCAGCAAGAGCTGGCCCCATGCTCCAAAGTCCTCGAAGAAATCACGCATCCAGGAGACGGAAAAACCTCCATCGTTCCCGGAACCAGGTCAATAAAAGCACAGACAACTCCATCCAGAGAAACACTTTTTTTATGAATCACAGGAAAAAGCAGCTTCAGCTCCCCCAGCTGCAAATAGGTAGGCAGGCACAACGAGCCAGCACAGAAACGTGTCTGTGCAACACGTGTGGGGAATCGGCCGCCCCGCACATGTCTGGGGCATGGGGCAAGAGGAAACTGCTCCGAATTGCAGCGCGGGAAAGCTGCGAGTAAC
>NW_008597994.1:0-7542 GCF_000691845.1 Merops nubicus | reverse complement strand
ACACAACAGGCTAGGCAAGGATTTCAAAGCTGAGTGATCCCATGTGTCTTTGGAGGGGTTCATAGGCATGGGGTGAGAATAACCCACCCTTCTGAGAAAAAAAAAAATCCAAACTGCATTTCATCTAGGTGCCTCCAGAATAAAACTGCCCCCTCCCTAAGCCCACAGTTATTTGTGGGTGCACCTTTGCCATAATGCTGTTATTTCTAGAGATCTTTGCTAAGTGAGAAACCTGGAGGACAGGGGAGAGGTTTGCTTGTTTGTTTTTTGTTTTTTTTTTTTTATCAAATCTCAGAGCAGCAGCACTGTTTTGTTCTCTCTCCTTCCTTTTAATGTATTTATTTTTCAAGCCCTTAGGTGCACAGAGGAGGGTAAATCACACATTGGCAAAGTCTGGCAGAGGATGCTTGCCCTTTGCATCTGAGAACCATGCTCTAACCACAGGAGAGGATGTGTCCTCATTATCACCAGCATTTTTTAGGCCATGGACAAAAGAACTACAGTGCAGAGAATGTACCTGTATTCCAAGCAGATACAAGGTTGTTTTATTGTATGTAATATTGTTTAATTTCACAAGTGAACGCTCACGCCTGGCCCCAAGGAACCCAGCCCAGCCTGCCTTCTCCAAGCAGGCAGGCAGCAGCAGCAGATCCCTCCTTCTGCGTTCAGCAGCTTGCAAAACTCCAGCAAAGGGAGCTTTACACCTCTCACAGATGATCCCATGCCACACACAATAGCTGCTGTGCCTGCACGGGATTTGGGCAGGGATCAGCCTGGCTTGTCTACAGCTGTGCTGCTGGGCATTTGCAAAGCACGTAGTCTTGGTGGTCACCCCAAAAGAAGCTTTTCTGTAGCAAAGAAGAAACAGCGGTCAACGTGACCACAGGTCAGCTACCTTCCCAACCTCCCCATACACTAACTATAACATGGCACCATGGTAAGCCAAAATGTAGTGTGTGTCCCCGCAGCACTGGGAAGCCATAGCAATAGCATGGAGTAAGGGTAGCTGGACAGGCCAGCGCCCCATGGCCATGGCAGGGTCCTAAAGTTACTTGGCCCAGTCTCCAAATTATTCTCATCCACACTCCAGACACTGGGAAAGCCACCAGAGACCACAAGAAGTAGGAAAATAGCAGGCTGCAACTTTGTGAACAAAATGCAATCACTGGCTTAACACCCACATAATTAAAAGCAGGCACACCCCTCTGTAACTGCTAGCATAGGGGTGTGCCTGGTTGTGTCTCTGCTTTAGGGGGCCCATGACACTACCTACAAAAGCAACACTGGACACCAGTCCTTCTACAGAGGGAGGACTGGTGTCAGCTCACAGCACTGACAAAACACGCACCAGATTCTGCCTTGCCCCAAGGATCTCCTTCTCTTCCAATCCAAACAGGAATAACAGTAGCTCCATCCTCCCAAGAAAGTCTGAACTGCCCACTGCTACTCTCATAATAAGCATCACCTTCAAGGGAGATTTGGCTGCTGAGGGGCTGGATTCAAATCCTCCAGGCAACTCAGAGGGCTCTGACAGCAGTGGGAACCTCAGCCCTGATCGGGGGAAAGATGCTTCCACTGACTGGTGCTGGAAATGACACCAGGCCCTGCTCTCCACACTCATCCACTAGCCAGCTCCCCAGCTCCACCTGGCTCCTACTACCTCTTAGCACGGCTGGTGGGAATGGGCAGCTGGTATCATGCTCTCCTCACTGAGTGAACTGATTCAGGAAACACCCACTGACTCCACAGATAAAACGTAAGGAGTGAGAGCAGCCTTGGGGCAGCCCCCTGTCCTCCTTCTCAGAGGAGGACCAACCACCCACCACCCACGTTTGGGCCAGTGGGGAAGTCCAGGCTGCAAGTCGCTTCCAGCACTGGGACAAAGCCTCCCCAGCAACCTCCCACTCTCACCCAGCATTTCTTGTGCCTCTTCCCTCATCGGTTCACCCCTCACAGGGTGTGTTGCACAGTACTTAAATATAACCAGGTCTGGGCAAGCCAGATTTCGGTTGATCCCATGTCCTCTCTGTAAGGCAACACTAAGAGAGCAGTCACGATCTGTCTGCCACCTGCTGCAAACACAGCCATGACTACAGTACAGCATCATTTATTGCAAACCCTTACAGCTTTCCTCCTCCAGCCTCCCCCAAGTGAGAAGCAGCAGAAAGTGATCCCCAGGGAAAAGAGAGATTTCCCACATATTGGGCACCAGTATTAATTCTTCCAAATGCTGCAGCTTTCCTTTCATTCTGCAGCTTTATGAACATCACTTGATGCTGGCAGTAGCCCAGAAGGGCATCGCAACTCACCTGAAGGAGAACATCTTCCTCCAGCACCAGCACCTGGGCTGCCTCTGAGACAGAGGACAGCAGCCCCAGCCATGCATGGCCATGCTGCCCAGGCAGCTCACAGGCACGTTGCCTCTGGATCAGCCAAGCCTCAGGAGGGCTTCGATGACATCTTTAGGGTGTCATGGCTAATTAGAGCCCTGACTATGCCCTCTAATTAGGTAACACCTTTGGACAAATCATCCTTTCCTCTTCACGTCACGCCTTCAGATACAATCCCTAATTGACTTAAAAGTAGACTCAGAACTTCTTCCCAGACCTCCTTCCACTTCCCAAGGCATTTCAAAATAAATAACCCCTGGTCCTCAGCCCTGGCTCAGAAACCAGCTGGGGAAGTGCCCTCGTGTCCACAAAGCCACGCACACGCACGGCCAGAGACAAAACCTCCATCAGAGGCACAAAGCAAGCTCACCGATGCGCCATCATCCTTCTCCTCTGATCTCTCCTTTCTAGCCATCCTAGTGCTACTTTCAACAACAGTCGGCAAAACCTTTTGTAGGAGAACAGGAGTATTTGCAATGCACCCGTGCCCAAGTAAAAATATTGCCTGGGGGCTTGCAAGAGAAGCGGCGCTCCATGAAAAGGAGCCTGGTATCTGGAGACAGAAAGTATTAAAAAAGCTAACCATTTAGAAATTAATATGCTGGAATGTTATCAAGCATCAACATTTCAATCCAGAATCTTTACTTCTGTTTTCATTAGATAATGAACAAACTGAAACGATCTGAATATTTTCAGTCTTCCACTAGCACAAAATTTTAAGTAGACTGGCAAAAAAACCCCATCACTGTAACTGCAAACATGCTGAACAAAAAAAATATCAAAATTCATAGAAGATAAATATGAAGTCTTTCCAACCCTGCTATGAGAACAATGTCTCTTTATTTGCTTTCCGCAAGGTTTGTTATAACGAGAGAGACTCCAGTATACAGTGTTTTAATACACATACATGCATTCACAGCTGGAATAATAGATTTTAAGGACAGAAGACAGTATTACAGCTGAATGTATGCAGAAATGCACAAACATACCTTCTAAAACACATTCTTTGCACCCTACACAGTTTTATACATGGGCACATGTGTATTATATGTATATACACACACCCCTCCACTGTGTTTTATATTGATCAGAACCATTCATTAACTCAGACTCTTTAAAGTTTCTGCTGCTTTGGGAAAAACACGACCCTGAGGAGACACCACCGGTGAACTTAACATCCAGCAGAAAACGAAACCACACGCTGCATCTTGAAAGCCAACCCCGAATCTAACTTAATCCCTGCTCTGGACAATGCCTCCGGAGAGGCATTAAAACCACGCTAGGTGTTTTCCTGGATTTCCCAAACTCCCCAGAGACTCCCTGGCACTCTTGCTGCGTCCATCTCCTGCTGGTTTCGGAGGTGTTTCCGGCTGAGCGCTCCCATCCCTCCTCCCGCTGCGCCCACGGCCGGCGATGCGTGGATCCGGGGGAGCCGCAGCCGGAGAGACGCGTCCTGTCCCGGCCGCAGGACGAGTGACCCGGGGCAGCCCTTGGGGTTTAACACTCGGATCCCTGCAAAACGTGCAGGGGGGTTGGGTGGTGATGTACGGGCTTGAAGGGTCAAAAGCGGCTTTGCACGCGACTTCCCCATCCCCGACAAAGGGATTCCAGCAGATCTCGTGCCCCCTAGTGACATCCTGACGAAGGGACCGGCACTGGCACCGGCTACCGGGTACCACCTGGCCCAGGCTGTGCCCTTACTTGTCCCACAGCAAAGACGACACCGCGTCCTGCTGGTACCCAGCACATAGTTAAATGCCATTTCTGACAGTTCAGGTGAGCTCACTGCCTCTCCCCGAAAACCCCAAGGGCAGCAGTAGCCCCCTCAAGCGCCCCTGTGCCCAGCACGGTGCCACCTCCGTTATGCTCCTGCAGAGCCTCAGCAAGATCTGCCCCACCGGCAGACAGCCTGAGCGGTGTCCCTGGAGAGGGGCCAAGAGGAGGAGGCAGAGAGCATCTGCTGTGGACACTGTCCAGAATACAGCTCCTCCTAAAAATAGATGGTCCCTGGAAGGGCATGGCCCTTCCTGGGAAGGAATGGGAACGCTTGGTGCTCAGACCTCAGGGTTTGGGATGACAAAACTTCAAAGTGCACAAATACAAGACACCGCTCCCTTTGCAGAAAAACTCTTGGTTTTTTTCCCTTGCAGAGCACATGTGGCATCAAGAGGTGGCCCCTCGTGCGAGAAGCAATGCAGAAAACCAGCCCAGAACTCAGCATCCCTGCCTGCCAGCCTGCTCTGACCAAGCAATAAGATCCAGTATCCCCTGGGAAAATGCCCACACTGGCTGCAATACTAACGGGTGCAACTGAGACCAGACCCCACACTCAGAGCACCTAAACAAGAAGCCAGTAGTGGACAGAAAACATGCATCAAGCTCCTGAACATGCCTCAGTTTCCCCATCTCTCCAGGATCCCCAGTGCAGCTTGCTCTCTCTTATTTTGCTTGTCCCACCTCACTGCACTCTTGTGGGCAGAGGCTCTCCATGGACGGGGCCTAGAGCACTGGCCCCTTCCAGCATGTGCTAGCAGCATGTGAGCAAACCTCAGCACTCATCGCCAAAATTTGGTGGAATTCTCCCCAGGGCACTGACCTGGGTATGCTGCTTTCTTCTGCAACACCGAGCAGGGACTATAGCTTAGAATAATGGGGAAGTAACTCAGTTCAGTGCTGACAAAGCATCACAAGCCCCAGCGGGGTGGGAGGGGAGGAGGTGTCCTTCCCTCACTCTGCCATGCCTGGTATACATCATGTTTAGGGCCAAGCATACGTCACCGACACAAAATAGACAAATTGGAGGGATTTCAGAAAAACGAGTGACAAAAATGATCAGGAGGCAGAAGGGATTGATTTACAAGGGGAGATTAAAAGAGCTGTGATCAGTCTAGCTGGGCTGAGCAAGCACTGACAGCAGCAGTTGGATGCTAATCTGCAAATGGGATGAAAACGGTATGGAAAGAAATAATTTACCATCTTCAGAGGTAATGGGATGAAATTAAGGGGAACTCGGGGCTGAGTAGGTGGGGAAAAAAAAAAAGCCAACCTAAAAAAACGCCATTCCTACTTGTGCACGACCAGTGAAACACACCAAGTTCCCAAAACTCTTCCTGCCAAGGACAAGGACCGTTGGGAGCAGCCATACCCCAGTGCGTAAGAAGGTGAGCACGCACGCACGCGCACACACAGACAGACACACACAGAGCCCCTTCCCACCCCTGACTCACATGCAGAAAAGCAGCAGGGCCTCCACGATAACCCAGGAGAGGACAGAGGCTTCACACTTGCAGGAAAGCAGGGAAGAGCAAAGGCTAAAGCTGCTGGGAGCGGCGGGAAGGTCCCCGTGGAAGGATGCCTTTGCACTCCCAGGTCTTCACGGTGGGGGTAAAGGTGCAGAGACGGCTTCCTGCAAAGTCGCAGGAGTGAGCTCAGCTGCGAGCACTCAGATATTTACACACAAACAGCACATTACTCAGCAACTCTCATTTGTCAGGCGTAATGGCAGCGGCAGCAATAATAAACGACAGAGCCCAGAGACAGGCTCCCCAGGCGCACACCCAGCCCCAGCCTGAGCTGGAGCAGGATGCATTCCTCCAGCTTGACGGGGAATTAATTGAGAGCGGCCAGGAGCTGGGGCTCGCACCCACAAAACTCCTGCTGCCGGCTTCAAAGAGTCAGCCACGGCTCCAAAAACGGAGCCTTGGCTGCGCAGTTATTTGTATGTGTACATGCATTACAAGCTTTGTGGCTCTGAGAGGCACAAGGGCTTCTTCCTTCCCAAGTCCTGGAGGTGCTCAGCACCTTCCGTGGGGATTGGGACGCAACACCTTGGCAGGACTGGGTCCTCCTGGGGTAAATCAGACCAAAGATAATGTACAAGCATCAGATCGTAGCTTGGCCTGCTCTGACAATGGGGTCTGATGAAGTTATCCTAAAGGTCTGTTGCAAAGAAGTCTGCCAGGCATGGGTCTCTCATTTCTACAGCACCGACCACCTCAGAAAAGCCCACCCTCCCAGTGAGCCTCTGCAAGCTCTGGTCCTGGGACCTGGCCCCATTGAGATGCCTGGTCAGACACGAGCCTCTTGTACATCTCCATCCATCACGGGAAAGCTCTAACTCCTCACAGAGGGGTAGGGCAGGGAGTAGGGAGCAAGAATGGCTGCTCCCACGTATCTGAACATTTCACTGGAAGCAGTCGCTGTCCCTGCCTCGCTGCTTGCACACGCTGCTTGCTGGCAGGAACAGCAGTGGGGTGTGTGGGTCCTGTCCCTCACAGAGGTGACCAACGTGTGCACCGAGAGTGGGCACGGTCAGAGTCAGATTAGCAAAATCCTACCAGAAGGGAGCAAGTTCCTGGGCAAAAAGCAATATGAGGAAAGGACCTCGTGGGCTACACCACAAATTAAAGCACAAAGAGATGTGAAAAAGAAACCGAAGAGCTTTGCAGGCAGTCCCCTTTCTGCAACCTGTGCTCTGCACAGACCCTACGGATATGTCTAAAAGCGTGCAGTGGGGAAGAATGGGGCTTTTAAGAGAGTAAAAGAGAAGCGCCTATCTTTATACCAAAAAAGTTTAGCAGATTAACAAACAACTGCCAGAGGCACCAGGGAAGCTGAAACATGCAGACCAGGTTCTGTCCCCAGCGAAGGCAGCACAAATTAGCCCACACGCTGGTTGGAATCTCAGTCCGGTTTTAAGATTGCAATGGAGGAAGTCACCAAGATCTGGAAATGTCAGGGAGTTTGTACAGCAAAGGGATCGGTGTGTATTATGCAATTCTGGAAAGCAGCCCTCACACTCACGCTTGGGATGAACTGCCTAGCCCAGGGAAAGCAGTTCCACAGAAGCGCCATGCAGACGCTTTTCTTATAAAATCACACCACCCCCTCAGGAAAAAAAACAACAAAGCCCAAAAGCAAATCAGCACTGCCACAGCAGAGCAAAGGGCAGGTTATGCCTTTGGATAAACGAAGAACAACTCTGTTCTCCCGTCGGGCTGCGATTTACAAAGAGCCACCCCGCAGCCGCGGCTTCAGCCCTGCTCATGCACTGCAGCAGGCGGGAGGGATCATCCCTTCCCAGCCTTCAACCTGATGCCGTTCGCAGCGACCGCGATGCCCTCCCCGCTGGGGACGGGGACGGGGGGGTCCC
>NW_008597993.1:8290-34952 GCF_000691845.1 Merops nubicus | reverse complement strand
GGGTTTATTTGTTTATTAGGTTTTTTTGTTTGGTTGCTTGGTTTTTCTTCTTCTTTTTTTTTGTTTTGTTTGTTTCTTTTCCCTCCCCCACTCGCCCCTGCTGGCCTCGCACCAAGCAGCGAAAAGGCGACAGCTGTCTGGCTGCATGCTTAAGAGGTGTCAGAACTCCATCCGCTTCCACCTGCAGCATCACCAGAGAAGCAGATGCAGGACCTTGGGCTAAAGACTTGGACAATGTCCCGCAGACTTCCAGCCCTAAGGGACAAGAAGTCTGACATCATTAAAATTAATCAGAGAAAATAGATGCAGTAAAAGGCCAAATTAAATTGCTTTGTGGTCAGAAGGATTGACTGGCTAATTCTCATTGACAATAATAATGTCTGCTCTGGCTCTTAACATCTATATTCCTCCCTTGCCTCCTTTTAATTTTCAGTGCTATTCTAGTTACACTAGGGCAGGAAGATTTAAAGGAAAAGAGAGCTGACAAGTTGAAATTTGCTAGCATTACCCTAATGAAGATAGAACTTTGCAGTGCTAGTAGTTTAAGCAAGTAAAGATGCATGATTACTTCATTGCTTACTTCACTTGAGTAAGTGTGGCAAAACTAAGCACTACATTGTGCCTATTGGGTGCACACTGACTATATTGCTTAATCCTTTTTTAATTTATAATTGACCACATAAGATAATATTTTTTTATATCTTTTTAATGTATTGGCTTGTTTGGTATACTTTTGAGAACCTTGCTACCATAATATCTGAGGACTTCCTAGTCTTTAGGGGAGTTATAAGTTTTCCCTGCTACACTCTTGAGAGAGGGAATTAGTATTCTCATTTTGTGTATGTAAAGATAAGACTCAGGAGCTGTTCTAGTGACATAAAGGCATGCAATAATTCTATGGTGTTGTAACTTTGGAGGATTTCTAACATGCCTGTTTTTCACTAACTTACACCTTTAACCAATGAAGAAAATTGAGACATTATAAATGAGAGCTTGCACCCATCAGAAGCAGTGCAGTGCTTCAAAAGAAGCAGAAGGATCTGAAGAACATCAGTGATATTTCAGTGCTTGATAAAAAGTTCTAGCACATGCTAACAGCAGTTGCTCGGCACGTGTGGTGTGGTTTTGATTTGCCTTTTTTTTTTTTACTAGAAGGGATGTTGAATGGCATTCTTTCTGCATACACTACAAACAAGGTATCTATGATAACATAGTAGAGAAAGCTACAGCATCAGACCCACTCCTGAAGAACTAAATAGATGACTGTAGCACCTAGTTGGGCATTTTTTATTTGGTATATGAATGAGTAGATCACTGATTATCTTCCAGACCTAGTTGGGCATTTTTTATTTGGTATATCACTGATTATCTTCCAGATTGGAGCTGGTTTCCTTAGCTTCAGATATGCTGTATTCCAGTGCTCTTTTAAAAGAGAGACATTTTAAGGGAGAACACTTACCATACCCTTTTGTCTTATCTAGGCCAGCCAACACATGTCCACTGAGCATGTCCAGGGCTGCAGGCTGAGCTCTGTAATGGTAGCACCAGAGAGACCTGCAAAATACAAGCTCCAGATATTGTGTAGTTCCTATGGAGACCGTGCTACTTTGTGATATTTTTCTTGAGGATTAAAGATTATATTGTTTTGCCCTGTTATTAATATTGTTGTGTACTTTCATGTCATCTTTACAAGGACTATGGAAAGACTCAAACTTCAGACTTGTTAAGGGAAAGCGTTGATTAACCCCAGCACTTGGAATCAAATAATCCAAGCTAGTAATCTGGAACATTAAATCAAACTCCGTATTTGCAAAAGGAGCTTAACAGTTTATCTTTTCTCGTTCTTCATGTTTCCTTCCTTCCGTCTTGTGACTTAGTTTATAGCCCTCTACAACTTATTTGAAGTTTTGCAGCTGCTAACATTACTTAGCTTCATCTTAACAGCAAGTGTCATCAGGCCAAGTCTATGCTTCAGTCAATCTTTCTTTTCATTTACTATTTCTTTTTCAAATTGATTAGTCATCGGTTTAGGGGATTATCTAAAGCTACCCTAAGACTAGTTCTCTGTGCCAAGGCTCTTCAGCCTATTTAGTCAGAGGAAAATCCCAAACAGAAGCTAATGGGCATTCCAGAAATATATGGAAGTGTAGGAGAGGGTCTGAGTGCCAAGCCTCTCTCCAGAGGTGCTCTTGAAGAGTGCAAGAGGGAGTGAGGGAGAAAGAAGCAGCAGCTCAGTGCAGAAAGGATCTGGGCTGGACACAGCAGGGAGGAGACAGCACAGAGGGGTGGAAGGGGATAACTGAGCTCTTTGTGTCAGAGTATTTTTGATTATGTACCCTTCAAGAAAGGGATGTTCCCCCCTCTAAGTATACTTGCATGCATGTGTAGATTCAGATCAGCTGAGGTAGATTGCATTTCCAGTTACACAGGTCTGCCCAGGCTGTTTTGGGGAAGTGGGAAGGAGAGCTATTTAGCTATTTAGTACTGCATGATCATGCTAACATCTGTGCTGTTCCATTTCTGGAGTAAATTCAGTCAGCAGTAACGCTGGTATCCCTTGCCAGCAATACCTTATGCCATGGAGATATGTTCTAAATGTCTGAGGTGCACGTAAACATTTCTAGGTACAAACCAAACACATTGACGCATTACAAAGATTAACGCTTGAAAATGGTATTTTAAAACCATATCCAGAAGACCATTTGTAATGTGATCTTTAATCAGTTTTAATATCTTTCTTTTTTTCAATACTTGTACCATTAAGGGTACAATTGGCTGATGCTGAAGCTACTCATTTCTGACATTAAAACTTATAATTTAAAACAAGTGGCTTAAAAAAACGCTTGAAAATGGTATTTTAAAACCATATCCAGAAGACCATTTGTAATGTGATCTTTAATCAGTTTTAATATCTTTCTTTTTTTCAATACTTGTACCATTAAGGGTACAATTGGCTGATGCTACTCATTTCTGACATTAAAACCTAATTTAAAACAAGTGGCTTAAAAACTACTTGCAACCTGGCAGTAAGCCCATGTATACATACACACACGTTTATACTACAACATCTACCTAGCAGCTGACTTCCTACGTATTACTTAATCATTGGGCTGTCTGTGTTAAAAACGGATCCTAGAATACTTCATGAGAGTAACTAGCATGATCCTTTCCATCTGTTGCCAACGAATTATCCATTTGCATTTCCCACTAATGGTATTTTCTGAAGCCTTACAGTTCTATAATGTTAGCAAGCTTTAGATGCAAAATTAACAGGCAGCATCAACAAAGCAGAATGTATTTACTCAGCTGCTGAGACTCTTTTCCTGATGGTAGAGCTATGAGCTATGAAAGCCATTTCATAACAAAATAGATCTGGGAACAATACTTTGTCTTCTATCAAAATATTTTTTTTAGAATAATAATGGAAAGCAGATCAAGATGATGTAGCGATTGTGTGCTGATCATTTTCTGAAATGTTTCAAAGTTTAAATGTTTCATAAAACTCTTTTCCTGATGATATGAGACCCATCTGCATTGCATTAAATTGCTAAATGGATTGAGCAGTGTTTTTCTTAGACAAGACTTTTGCCTTTTTTTTTTTCTCTTCTTCTGCTTGTTTTTTTTTGAAACACAGTTGTTTACCTCCTAATTCAAGTCAAATATGCCAGGTGTATTTCCAAATCATCTAAGGAAAGCCAGTGTAACTCTGGCACTGCTAATAAGAAGCACATTTCACTTCACACTGTCTTTTGAGCAGCAGCAGCATTGACAGATGCTGATGGCTTACTACAGAAGAGTCCCTATTACAGACCTAATGGGATTTTCTCTAGTATCATTTACTTACTTTTTTTTTCTCATTTTGTCTCCAAAATCACCAAGGGATCATTGGAAATCAGTGGGGATCTACCAAAACCAATCTATTTGCTCCTAACTTCTTTTTCTAATTTGTGTGGCCAGCTGCTGAAAGAAGGCCCTTATAAAAGTCCTGGTGGTTTTGTTTTGGTTTATTTTTTTTTCCCCTTTCCTCTTTTTCATACAATCGAGTCAGTGCCTAGCTTACCAAAAGAAAGAGGACAATCTCCAGCAATACAATACCCATTATACATGCTTAAGCAAACTGGATTCAGTGCAATAAAAGGCAGTGGCTTTCGTATGTGCTAATCCATGCGTTTGAAATATTTAAAGTGTTTCGTGTTGGCTTATTTCTGCACTGCTGGTTTTAGCAGCAGGACTATAATGATCTGTGAAGGGGCAGAGCTTGGGCAATGCTGAGGGTTTTTCTAATTCTTTCCTGCTGTATTATCTCAGTGAGAACACGCTCTTTAGGTATGAAGCTCCTGTGTTTTATCTGTGGCTTAATGCTGTGTAATGAATGGCTTTGGTCAGGTCTTCATTTAGCACAGCGAAGTTAAGTGAGTGCAGAAAGGTGCTCCCAGGTCAAATAGTGCCCTTACACAATTCAGCACCTCCTCTGCTAGCTATCTTGCCTAGCTTTAATCTTGCCTAATACAGATAAAGACAGGATTAATTGAGTCTGCAGAGAATTCCCTCTGTGTTGTAAAAATCCTGTTGATAACTTTGTACATGTATTTAGGAGCTGACCTCTGCTACACTAGAAGGTAGCTGGCTAGACAAAGCTATCCTGTGCTGCAGTCAAAAGCAACATGTAGAAAAAAACTTCCAGAAAGGTATTTAGGCATGTAAAGCATTATAAATGGAGTAAAGCACCTGAGTGCAAGTGGCAGTGGGATGGTTGTGTTTTGTTCTTTTTGCTTGGGGCTAAATGCATTTGTTTTAAAAAAGCTGGAGTGATCCCGAAATATCTTGCAAAGAGAATCATTTCTCAATGTTATGACGCCATCCTACTTAGTCTTGAGAGATAATGGTCGAGCAGACAGAAACTAAAGGACAAAATAGACTTAAAATTATAGCTGAGCTCCAGTTCTTCAAAGTGGAGAGATAGAAAAGTAACTGGTCCAGTTTTATTTTCAGGTGCTGTCTTTTCCTCTCTGTAGTAACAGTGCTAGTGACGTTACAGAGGATTTCACACGTTCAAAGTGCAATCTAATGTTACTGAAAGATTCTTACAAACAGTGAAGTGACTTAGCAGCAAGAAATACTACCTGCCTTTTAAATTAGAGAAAATGCATCTTACAGCAGAGTTCTGCAATGAACAGTAAAATATATTGTGTATAGCGCAGTGCTCAGCCTCAAAAGAATCTTCACGTGGATTTGTATGTTTTTCAATGTTGTGTTTTTCCCATCTCTGCCTGAAAATGTTTACTGCTGGCAAACAGAAAAAAAAATTAGTTTGATGCTAATTTTTCCAAGTGGATGAACCCTGCAGGCTAGTGGCCAATGTGATTGCTTAAACTAATCTTTCAATTTGAATGCTCAAACAGTCTAATGCTAATCAACCTGGCTTGTGCCTGTGGAGGTGACTGCACCATTTCTGTGCTACAGGTTCTTGGGTGTGCAGTGGGTGTGTAGGCTTTTTCCACAGTTTTGGTTACATGGAAATGCTAGTGTTATCTTCTACGTGAGTTTCTGTTTGGAAGAGTATTTGCATGTTTTTTCCTTCTGCCTTTATTCCTCTCTGTCTCTTATACACACACATGCATGCACATAAGCATGTGTATACTTACATGTAATTTTTTCTGTTATCCCTATGTATACAGATTACCTAATGCACATTATACTGCACATATAATACACAAAATATAATATGTCAGCCATAGTTATTTGAGATTATATTTCCAGTGCTGAAATCATATGCTGTATACACAGGTTGTACAGAGATACTGTGAGTGGGCTTTTGCAGTGTTACATGCTGAGCTAATTCTCTCCTTCTAATGCACACTTTTATGTGGGGCAACTTAGCCAATGGCTATGAATTCTTGTGCGGCCGGCATTTCCTTTTGGATTACATCTTCTTGTTGTAACAGAAGAGTCTGCCCTAACAGGCCCAGAGTTGTTAACTTGGAGATATGAGAACTCAGAATTGCAAAGCTTGAGTTATTTGCTTGTCCAATGCTATGTTCTATAATTAGCCTTGGCTTCCTCTCACATAGGACAAAAAACATAACATGTTCCATGAGGAGTCATCCAAGTGTGTTGAACTCATATGTAGTACTTAAAACCCTTTAAATTTATTTTTTTCTCCTATACTCCTTAATACTTTTCAACTCTCACTTTAAAAAGATTTGCAACGGTAGAATATATTTTGGAGGGTAGAGATTTGTACTTAGAAGATTTCAGATTAAAAGATTCAGATATTCAGATAGCCAGATTCTTTCTCATTTCTTTTAATGGAGTGAGAAAAGATCTAACAAGGTGCTAAAGGTTCTTGTGATGTCTGCAGTCTCTAAAGTTATATTGAGGCAATGGTGAAATGTACATCCTTAATATTAAGGAGAACGGGTGGAATATGTACTTTTCTAAGATTCAAGGTTTGGGCAGACATAAATGCTGTCATAGGCTGAGGAGAATCAGGTTTAAATTATGTGGAGTCTGTTATCCTTAATTTTATGGACAATGCCTAGGTAAACGTTCTGCCAGCATCCGGGATGGAGGCCTTGAATAAAGTATGATACTTTTGATTTCTAGGATAGAGATGGTAATCAGAAAGGAACTAAACTGTAAAAACTTGGTTCTGCATATGAAAGGGGCCATTTAGTGTTATACAACTGCTATGAAAACATACCCAGGGTCTAAGCAAACATTCCGTTGTTCATTAGCTGTGACAACACTGTGTTTCCCCCTGCGCCGGGAAGCAGATATCCCAGAGAGCCTCTAATCACTGAACAGTGTTTTGTCATTTTTCTGTGAGACTTAGCAAAGGCTTTCTTAAGACAATGAAGTTTTGGACTTGTGAGCACTTAAAATGGAGGGATCTTTTAATCAATTTTTGAAATAAACTGTAATATAGGAAGATACTGACAGGTTCCTCTTCTGTGCTGGCTGTGGTCCACAGAGAAACCAGGTCTATGCAAATCAGAACTGCCTCAGTGTTTTCTGTTTTAAATAGGGACTGTGGATCAGAACTGCATTCCTTCCAGAAGACAAGGTGCAGCTAATACACAGGAACTCTACCTGCATTAAATAATAAGGCTGTTCTTAATAATCAGCAGAGTCCAGAAATGTGTTGTCTTACAGCCTTTTGGCCAGTGTAGGCATCTGCTCCTGCAGCACAGGATGTCAAAGCATATTACTGAGATCACGTGAACAGAGCATTTACCTTTACAAATAACTCTTGTCACTGTTGCCTTCTGCTTCCATGCAGAGGTTTACGTCTTTCAACCAGCCATATCTTTCCCAAGATTTTTTTTCTTATGAAGCTTTTGTCAGAAGGCTTTTTTTTTTTTTCCTTCTGGGAAAAGAACTTCAGAGAGGTCAAAAGAGGTCATGCCTTCATAGAATTAATCAGAGACACTTGACTAGATGCTGCTGCCTTTCCAAATTCATGACAATTTTTGAAATTTTATTTTGTTTTCAAAATCAAATCTCTCAACACCTTTTACAACTCTTCCATTAGTGAAACACACACAATAAAACCCTTCTCATATCTTAAAGATAAATAGTTTTGGTAATTGACTTTCTGTCCACCTGTCACACAAGGTAATCATCATGCAGTGTATTCTCCTTATGTCCTTCTGGAGAAATACATGCTGGGCTTGGAAGGAATAAACATCGTCTTTAAAAACATCCTTACAAGCAAAACAACTATATTTCTGGATTTAGAGGGAGAAATCAAACCACTTGTTCTATGCCTTTAACAATATGAGTTTTGTTTAATACCAAACTATTTATACTGACCAAACTGAATATTGGATCTTGAACTGATTTCCAGTTTTAGTCTTTACAGTGGGGTAGTGTGTGGTAAGGGACAAAGACTTCAGCTGCCATTGAAGTACTCCTGTAAACTCTAATATTTCGCTAGCTGCACGCTCTTCACCACTGCCCGTGTCATGTGGTGCAGTTGAGGTAACAAAATTATATGAATATCAGATTATATCAAAAGATCCATCTACTTCAACATCCTGTCTCAGACACCAATAACACCAAAAGAACATGGCAAGAATATAGTGGCATTTCCTCAGAGAGTTTTCTCACCCTGAGTCTGTGTATAGCTCAGAAGGTTACTGAGTTATTGGTAATGGCCTTCTACTTATATTTAACAGCCCTCAATGGATTCTTCTTCTAATGATCTGTGGAGTGACCCTTGCCCTACACTTCCTCACCGGTCTTTTGAATGTTGCTATTTACAGAGCGTCTGTTTGTACTGGGAGTAGAGGAAGACATGATGCAAGCTTTGGGAGAGCAGGAGCACTTCTTGCTGACCACTCACAGAAAACAAGGGAAAGTTTAATCTTTAAAATCATTGTTCAACTCACTGTGATTTAGGCACATTTCCTAACAATCTTCTGCTGCTTCAAGAAGTTTATTTTACTATTTCAATGTTAAAAATGGTTCCCTGAAATTCAATAGCTGTGCAGCAAGCTGGTTGCAAACAGAAAGCAGAGACCTCACACAGGATTGAAAACTCAGGACACAAAAATTAATGCCTTTCTTTTTGAAATCTATTTAAAACTTGTCCTATAAAGGGATTTTATTTTAATGTGACCACAAACAGAATTGCAATGCAATGTTGCCTATGAACATGAGAAACAGAAATGTTTCTCTTTCCAGGCACAAATTGTTCTATTTAAATTGCATATTTCTCTTCCTTAGCTGTGCTCTATCCTTACATATTGCATTTTGGTTTAATCCAAGAATGGTAGCATGTAAACCATCACACATGGAATGCAGGGAGATGAAGCTGTAATGGCTATGAAATCCTTACTGAGCATTTATAATCTCTGATCAGAAGAAAAGCACTGAATCACAGTAGTTATAAATGTTAGTATTTTATTATCACCTACTGGAAATGCTACAATTATCATGGTGTGTTTTTTTTTTTTTTTTTTATATACTGTAAACATACAAACATTTTGTTTGCTTTAAACACCAAAGATTTAAAGATGCACACCTATGCTTTGGTCTCTCATTTGTTCTGGTGAAACAACCTTTGAAACTTAATGTGAACAAGAAGCATCTCATCTGACCCCAAGTTCTTTTCTGAGAGCTACATGTATAACTTTGCAAAAATATATTTTGCCGGGGGTTTTAAACCCGCTGGTTTTGCCCGGGAAGAAAACACCCCCAGCGGGACCCCTGTATTACCTCCAGGGTGGTCGTCAGCGAAGAGGAGGGCAGTGGCAAGTAAAGGAGGGATGGGCAACGATCGCTTTCTCCCAAAATAAAAGGTTTTAATAACATGAAAATAACAAACAAAAACACCTGAGGCAGGCACTGAAACAGCACCCACCCCAGGGGAGAAGCGAAAGAGCCTGTGGCCTTGGGGCCAGGGGTTTTTAACAGGTTGGTAGGTGGGTTTACAAAGGCATTGTCCTGTAAGGATACCTGGATGGGTTACCTACAGGTCAGGGGTCCAATGGGTGTTAGGGGAGTGGTCTTGTGGTGGCTAAGCCAACCACAACCTGGGAAAGGCGGAACATCCTGGATGTGTGCCCATGTCTGGGGACAAAGAGGCAACAGAAACCTCTGTCTCCAGGAGGCACACTGCAACATACCTGCTATCATTCACCAACACAGTCATACAGACTCTTACTTATCACTTTGCAATTAAGCTATAGCAATGAGTAATGTGTTTTTGTACTAGCCTCAGAGCAGCTGGGAAGACCATTCCTGCCTTCCACCTGCTCCAGGAAAGCCTACCTGCTGGACTTTACCTCTCCTATGAGTTACCACCCTGCCCCTGAGGGACTACTGGGAGGAAAATGCTCCCTTGCACTCAGTCTCAAGACCTCATCTCCTCCTGCTCACCTGTGCTGGGGATCTGCAGCAACCCTGCAGAGTGTACAGCAAGCAATCACGTAAGTGGCTGGTGAGGCAGTAATCCCTTTGTGGTCTAATGTGCTAATTACAGTAATTAATTGTAGAACTACTGATTAATTCATTTGGAATGATCTGGCTCAGCAGAAAGCAACCTCCAACTTGGATTTTATGGCAGAGATACTGTTTTATGAAACTAAAAGTCTCACAATTCATAAAGCATCCATTCTTTCAGTTAATAAAAGACATAGAAACTGAGAATATTGATGCAATTATAAAGTATTGGATGTCTGTATTATCATCTTAAAAATGCTATACTAGAAACTTATTGTGTTAGCTCTTTCACCAACAATCATTCTAGGTCATTCATACTAATATTGTGATCTCTTCTTTGTTAGATGATGCATTTTACAGTAGTTCACATTTCTACAGTTCCATATTTCTTCTGAGTTATTATACATCAAATATAGCTCTAACCAGCACCAGTGTCAGGGTGCTATTACTGTTATGATGCTCCATTTTCACAGTGAAGACCTCTGTTTGTTTTTATTTTCATTCCACTCCCATATTTTAGTTTCATTTTACTCCTGAAATACTTGTACGTGTCTAGGATTTTTAAAGAACATGAAGCCTGAAAGCTCAGTGTTAAGAGTCCAAGACATTGCTCTATACTGACTTTATATTTTTAGCCCTTTTCTTATATTAGGCAATGCTCTTGTTAAGCTGCTTGCCCATACTGAAACTCTTTTAAACACATTCAGCAGACAAAGTTTTTTTAAAGTGTTAAAGTTGAGAACCAAGATTAAATATCATCTCTCCTCTAGGAGAAGGGAAAATGATTAATCAGTTTTGACAAAGGTGTAAAACTTAAAATCATTCAAATAAACACTCTTATGTGCTTTAAATGGTATATTGAAGAGTGTTTAGTAATTTATATAACTTTAAAGTATCAGAGGACAATCACGATGGTTGTCATCAGATTATTTTCTATTTTGACCTGATCTAACATCAGCCTGGCCTGATGATGGAGTTGGATCCTGTTCTGAGCAGGTTTTTTTGGCTATATGACATCCAGAAGTCCCTTCTAATCTAAATTACTTTATTATACTACCTGTTTGATCTTGCATTAATGTGATGACATTGGTTGCATTAAGGTTTTTCATGATGCAGAGAAGTGTGAGCTCAAAGTCAGTCAGACACAAATATAGTAATAACTACAAGAAAAGATGGCTTCTTTTTCTCCAGTAACTCTTTTCTTCTGCCAAAATTTAAGGCCATTTCTATTATCTGTTCAGTTTGAACGCAATCCCATGGATATGAGCAGAAAATCTGTGGGAGAAATGAACACTGACATAATTAAGAATGACAGGGGAATCTAACTGGACACCTTTTTGAAATTGTAATTCTTTTTCATGTAGAAGTTTGTGCAAACTAATTCTGTTTTCTGCGTGTGTAACCATTATTCATAAGTATTTGTTTAGTATTCAGAAAAATTCGGATCATAGATGGTTAGCAAATTACTCATAACAGATGTTCACTACTTCTAGTGAACATTTGAGTATTCACTCAAATAAGTGAGGACAAAAGAATGCATCTGTATTTTCTCTAATACTGTAGCTAATGGTAGAAATTCAGTATTAACTAAATAATTCCAGAATTAAAGTTATCCTGAAAATATGTATAAAATCTAAGTGAGTGTGTAACATTTTCGGAAATATTTCACTGACAACAAATAATAGTATCCTCCCAAATAATGGCAAATTGATCTCTTTGTCTGCATTTAGTGTATTTCTGTAGAGTATTCCCAATAGAATTTCACAGAAAATAATATAAATATTTCTTTGTTCATTTAGACACAAGCTCAACATCTTGAACTCTTTATAGCAGAACTATTTAATACCATTGTTGTCCAAAAAGTTACACAATTTATGTCATGGCTGCAAGGGGTGTCCGTACTTTTATTTTCTCAGCTGGCACAGACTAAGTAGTGGACAAACCTAAGCATGTCAGATAGCAACAGTTTATGAGAAACTTAAAACCATTGGATTCACTTTGAGCACTTGAGAGAACATTAAAAACAAAAATCCAGTGTATAGAATACTGCTAATATAATGTGAAACAGAAATGTTTAAAGCACATCTAAATGCTGGTTTCCAAGATCTGTTTATATCGATACCTTTTTTTGACTGCTACCTTGGCTTTCTGCTTCCTTATGGATTTTGCTGCAGATTATACTAAGAAGGCAATGCAGGGCAAAGTTTAAAAACTTTCTTGACTGCTTTTCTCTCCTAATGTTTTGCATATAATATGATTGTGAAGTTTGATGTTGCCTTTGTACTTTGGTCAAGAGCCCCGTGTTTTTTTCCCTAGGCCTGAATTTTCAGAGTCCTGCTACAGCTTGCTTGCTTTATTTTTTTTTTTTCACATTACTATTTATAGTTTTCACTTTTATGCAGAAAACGTGGGAGTGGAGATGTATCTTTCTGAGTACAGAACTAATAGAGAAGTGAAGCTTGTCCCTCCTCCAAAGGTTAAGGGTGAGTCAAATTCTCAAACTGAGTGAGTCTGTGTGTCTGTGTGGGTTTTGCAGGGGAAGAGGAGAATTTCAGGGAGGGGACCAGGGCAGGTGATGGTAAGGCAACTTCTTTCTCATGACAAAATAAGATTGCAGAAAGGACACACGCCTGGTTGTGTAAGCACGGAAATGATCTTTGCTCCCACACTCCGCATATAGCCTCTGTGCAAAAAAACCCAAAACATTAAAAGCTCATGTCTGCTATTAGGTGAACAAATAACATGCTACAACATTTTTTTTTTCTGATTGCTCAGCTGCTGATAGACGTGCTCATTAATATTCTTGAGAGTAGGTCTAAGAACCATATGTGTACATGACAACACAAGGGCTCACAAGATCATTTCTGCAGAGCTTATTGCAGTCTGAGGGATGCACAAAATATTTAGTCTGCTTGGTTACTTGCATTAATAAATGGAAAGTGTGCTTGACTTTTAATAGTTCCACAATAAATTACAGTTGTTATCTGATTTGGAATAGTTCCTGGTCTGTGACAGGTGGCATTAGTGGACAGGTGCTTGGGCACTCTTTTATACCATGTTTTTCCTGAAAGGTTATTACAGACATGTTGGGGAAAAAATAGACACTAGAAGAAAAGAAAATCTATTTATTTCCAATTAAAAAATTGAGAGCACAGGTGTGTTGCCGGTTTCGTTGCAAAAGTATCAGTTTCAGTGCATTTGTATCAGTTTATGTGAAAATGTACCAGCTGGAAAAAATTAAATCAGCATGAATCATACATCCAAAAGGTCACAGATCTAAAAATATACATCCCAAGAAAAAGATACAAATGATGTATGCAAACTAAAATTGCCAAGTAAAAATTAAAATCCTTGAAAACATTCTAAACTTAGGACATTAATTAAGTTGAAAGTAATGTGGAAAGAGGCAGAAAGCCACCCTGTGATGTCACTTTCATTATACGGAACACAGCTAAGGAGATAAAAGAAGATCATGCAGAGTCCAGGAGAAGATTAAGCCTCTTCATCTTGCTTTGAGAGGGGGAGACTGTATATGCAGGCAGTATTTTGTATATAGACAAGAGAAAGGAACTCTAAAGGACTTGAGTTTTAATGTGCACTTCTATCACTTAAGTGTACTGATGTGTGAAAGGAGATATACGTGTGGGTGCTGAGGGTCATAAAGTCATCCCAGTTGTCAGTCAAAATTACAAAGCTAACAAGAAAAACCAAGTCTGCCTTCTTAGTTAAGTTCCAAATATAGATTTTGAAAGGAAACAAAACCAAGCTCTGTTGGATGCTGTACCTTCTTGTCACAGCCTAATGCTTAACAAGTATAAAAATACCAAAGCATAAGTATGTGGTAGGAATGAAAATAGAGTGCAGGTACTCATGAAGTCAAAGCCTTATTCGTAAAGCCTAGAGATGCCGTGATCTGAAAGTAGATTGTACAACATATCAAAATTAGTTTGCATTTGTGAGCATATGAGAAGTTTTGAAAGGTTATTAATTAAAGTCAAAGCCTTATTCGTAAAGCCTAGAGATGCCGTGATCTGAAAGTAGATTGTACAACATATCATCAAAATTAGTTTGCATTTGTGTGCATATGAGAAGTTTTGGAAGGATATTAATTAGCCTTTTTTCCTGTGGTAAAATTTCATTGCAAGATCATGTACTGACAGAAGCACCTTTGCAAAGACTGACGTGCCACTTGCTGGCCAAATAGAGGTTGGACATACCTCCGCCCAGGGAAATAACACGTGTATTGCCCCTCATGACTTTTCCTAGAAAATACAGCTTATGTGTAATTTTATCAGTAACCAGCCCCCTTATTCTTTTCTTAGCCATCCAGTTACAGCAACTGAGTCAGATGGGCTCACATTAAGCTTCTGTAAATATAGTTCCACTAAATTCAAGGGAATAAGGCTGGTTTGCACTGATAACCTGTATCAGACACGGAATATATACAGAAAGTTTTTGGTATTTTTTCCTCTGTCTGCCAGCTGTCTTGGTTCTTCTCTAAAATTTCATGTCCATGCACCTGTCTATCTATCCTTTCTTTGGATCTTGTAATGTCAATTACAAGATGTCATACTGTGGGGGCACCTTCTGTGTAAAATAATTTCTTGATTGCAAAGTTCCTAATGAGTTTCTTTTCTTTCTTGGAGTGTCCATTTCTGCTTGAAGTCAATTGGTATCCTTATTTTGCTGGTAAGTATAATGACTTCATTATTTTGCTTGTAGTTTTTTTTACTTTTTTTTTTTTCCCAAAAAGGGGTAGGAGGGCACACAGAAGGAACTATTGCCATAAAAACTCTTTGGGGTGATAGAAATGAAGAGATTTTGCACGTTTTTCTGAAGATGGATAAATTCCAAGTTTATTTAATTTCCCCTGGCAGTCCTTTTCACTGCCTCATCTCCTTGACTGTGGGCTATCTAACATACGTATACATCAGACATTAGACCAGGTGGTGTATCACTGCATCAGCAAGCAGGAAGCAAAATAGAAGCAGAAGGCCAAGCAGTGGATCCTTGTGTTGAAAAGAGGCAGGAGGGTGATGGAGCACACCAGGAAATTGAATGGAGGAGCAGAAGCTGAAAAGAGTAGTACTTTGAGATTATCAAAAGCTCAATTTAGCAGCGACTTCAGTGAAGCTGAGGTAGAATTGGGTGAATACTGAGAAGATACATTCCGATTAACAAGGGTTGAGTAATTTAAGGTAAGATGAAAGTTTACCCTGTCAATTTACACATATGAACAAAACTGTGTTTTAAAAAATAAAGCAAATTACCCTAATAATGTAAAAGCATATGTGTTATTGTTGCTGTTTGTTGATACAGCTATTCACTGGCACAATTCCTCCCTCAGGTGTTTTTCTGAACAGCATTAGCAAACTGGCACATTTTGTTGTGGGCATTATCAGGTAAAACAAACAGAAATGTTGAATTGGTAATTGTTTGCCGTATTTCCTGCACAGTTTCTAAACCGTTGGAGACCAGTGTTGATATGATTTTCTATTGTATCACGTTTTCACAAAAAAAAAAAGTCAAGAAACATTTGAAGTATTCACATCTTCATAACACAAAATGTCTAATACAAAGCACAGCATTTGAGGATCAGTTGTGATCTGCAGCATGGTAAATAATTCCATTTTGTGCTTGTATTTTAGGACTGTGGTTTTTCACAATAGTTTTTACAATGACTTCTCAAACTTAGCTTTCACAGTAAAGTTTTTTGGCTAAAGCTCATGCTAGTTAAGCGATCTTTCCATCTTGAAGGTAAAATTACCTCTGTAAGCAACATAATTCTTTGGCCAGCAAGGAGAGGAAACATCAGCTGTTTCAGTTACACTACTAGATGAAGAAAGGCAAAGGATAATCTGGTGCTTCTCTCCAAAACTTCCAGCCACGTTTGGATCTGCACTGGCACGAGTGAGAGAGGACACCCCTTCTGACTGCAAGGAAGGATTCCTGGCAGCACCCAGTAATGATCAATTTATTCAGGAGAGGGAAGGGGACATTAACCCTTCAGATAACCAGGAGGACTTCAAAACCTGTAGATCTGGGGTGGACAATGCCACATGGAATCCATGGCAAGAACCCACACTCAAGTCATGAATAGTGTAACTACAGGCAGCAGTCAGTGCCCATTTCCACTTGCTTCTGTTTTAGTAGTCTGGTGATAAGTGTGTCTCCAATGACCCTGGGAGTCCTTGCTCTTGCTATAAACACATCTTACAAAGGTTCTCAGGAGTGTCTTCATGGTTGTGATGGTTTGAACTGTGGTACAGCCCCGAAACAGCCCTGAAGCAAATCTAACCCTTTTTAAATTTTCAGTGAGGTGTTTTTATTTTTCCTCACTTGCTATTTTATTCAAAGTGCATACTTGCCTTTTTTCTTGATTAGAAAAAGAAAATCAGAAAAAGCAGTGTGACTTACACCCCCAGTGCCTGTCCAGTGTAACAGTAGGGATCAGTGGAAGTGCATGATACAATGACTGGGCATGCTCAAATCCAAGGAGAAGTACAAAGGGTTAATGCACAACATGGCTGAAGAAAAGTAGAAAGTACAAGACAAATACTAGAAGAATGGTGAAAGCTGTGGAAGGTCTAGGAAGTGTGTAACAGGACATCCAAGGATAAGACAAATAGCTACAAGGAAACATACACTAGCCTGTGGGGAAAAAAATACAGAATGTGTCAGAAAACACTTCACACGAATCTTTTGTTTATCATATTTTGATATGACGTTTTCAAATCATGAACTAGCTAATGAGTATGACATTCCTATTTATACATACGTACAGGCTATAACATCACCTCTACCTTTTCATAACAAGCATTACAAGTTGCAAAAAAATCCATATCCAAGGCAACTATGCAAACAACTAGAAAAAAAGCAACATGCTGTGCAGTTTTGACTGACTGTTGAAGGGACCTTTACAGCCTTGTAGAGCTCTTTTGATTGTGCCAGTTTATTCAAAATCAGCAGTCCTTACACTTTGCTCCTCCATTCAGCTAGTTTTTGCTCCACAACTCTTATGGAAAATGTAACATATGTAGCAACAATAAGAATACTTAATCATTACAATTTAGGCTAGCCATGAGTCACTGCCAGAATTTTTCAGTCTGTTTGGTACACATTAAACAGCTTTGTTGTCCCTATTCAGGAAAAAGGCACATGGCTTTCTATTGCTAGTCAGTATACCAAGGAAGGACATGGCCATCTAAGATGAGCACTGGTTCTTTAAATCCACGAATGTAAGTCCCAGAATTTTATTCCTAATGGTTTTGTTGGAAAATATTTTCTATTTATAAGGTTCTGGCATCATATACCTTCTCCACCTAATGAATGTCGTTTGTGAAGCATCCACCCTACATAAGTCTGGGTGCTACCATAGAAGACTGTGAGGTCTCACATGGCCATGAAACAGCAAATAGTGAGCAAATTCTTACTGTCTCCTCTCCTTCAGCATAAAATGAAATGAGCATGAGATTAAATTAGTTAGCTGTTCAAAATAAACTCATTAATGTAGTTCTACAGGCAACTTCAAAAAAGAAAAAGTAAAACTTACCCCAGCTTGTTGTGGATACTAAAATTTTACAGGGTTTCAAGAAGCAGTAGCACAAATTACTGGAAAAGGAATTCATCAGGGACCATGGAATGCAATGTAAAAACCTCTGACCTAGGAAGTCAAGAGGCTGGGAGAGAGTTCTGGAGAAGTGCCACCACTTGCCTGGTGTCCTCTTTTCTCTTGGCATTTTTTGCTGGCCATTGTTAGAGAGGAAGTACAAGGCTAGTTAGACATTTTGTTGGAGCCAGTGTAGCTGTTCCTCTGTTCCTGTGTACCCAGGGGCACAATGTGGAGAGTCAAACTGGGGCTGTGAGCCTTACTCTTGCCGCTTTAAAATTCAGTGGTCCCATTATTTCAAATCTGCCTGTTGTTCCTGTGGCCACAGTCCTGGCACACCTGACTGACAGGCTGTTCCCATGCAGGGCTTTCCAGCTCCACTCTCATTAACCTTTGGTAACCATCTCAGCCAGACAGAAATGAATTTTGGATATGAAAAAGAAGAGCTCTGTGCATCCATGTGGCTGTGAAGATACGGTGGTATGCCAGAGCTGATCGAGCCCATGGAACAGCACGAAGAGAGAGATTATACCCACTGTAAACTCCCTGGCCCTGCTTGCCCCCAGTGAATCAGTGTCTGGGCTGAGGGCTGTCAAATGAGCCATCTCCATCTGCTTTAACCAATGTCTCTATGCCAGAGAACATTTCAACCTTGGTGGAACTGGGAGTCATGGGTGATTTTCCTGGATTTGTACCACAGTATAACATGGGACATTCTCACTTGCTTCCTGCTGCTCTGCTGTGTAGTGCTGACCATCACAAGTCTAGGACATCCTGCCCTTTCCATGCACTGCCACCATCAGCTGCTCCAGCTGGTGACTGCCACAGCTCCACTGGCAATGTTGGGAGTGGAGTTTGCAGGGAGTTTTTGTCTGTGAGCAGACTCTGGTATGCTACTCATCTCTCTGGGGCCCTATTTCTGATTTGAGAGATTGAACAGAAAGGTGAAAAGGCATAATGAAAAATCTAAACCAGAAATACGAATGTCAAAGAATGGGAGAAATATAGTGGGCTAGATGAGCAGTCGAACCTAAGTTCCTTGTTGATATACTACATACTTCAAGATGTCCCTGTGGAACTGTGCTCAGCAGAGTTGCTGGGGTCAATAGAAAGTGTGTAGACCATATCTTTTGCCAAAATGAACTTTTAAGGGGTGGACATTTGGCACTAGCAAAGAAAGTTCAGCAAGTACGTACATATCCTTCCAGTGCAATATGTACAAGCTGTAATCTGCCCAAAGTCCTGCCAGAACTTTCTGGTGTAGACATGATCTCAGTCCTTTACAGCGAAAAACCCAGGCTAATATTTGTGCAACAGAACTATGTTTGCAAAAATTTAACATCTCTCTTGCAACAGTATATGCATGATAGCTGTGAGACTGAATTAACTAGTTAGATGGTGAGCTGGCTGTTCATACAGTCCTGAGGACTCTATATACATAACCTATAATCAAGCTATACGAGCTGTAGTCATGACTTCTCACACATAGTATTCTGAAATTTTGGAGGAAGTTCTATTTACCTTTTTATTTCTCTCTTAATTTGCGTGCTCAAGAAACGCATATTTTTTGTCTTCAGTAACACTCCAGGAATTTAATAAAAAGTTATCACAGGCTCACACTGCTTTTGTTATGTATGATAAAAGGTATGTTACTGTTTCATTATGTAGTTCATTATGAACCTTGTTGTTTTTCAAGGAATAGTGTAAATACAAACATACTTTCCTCCCTTTTGTGTGAGAACTGTAGAACTGTATTCTGCATTTATTCTGTTAAGCAGCAGTTTACTACAAGTCATAGATAGAGCCTCATATACAAGGTACCAAATCTTTTTATCTGATTAAGTAAGATTAAAGTGGAAAACCTTTTAATCAACATAAGTACTAAATTTAAATTGAGGAAGTAATTTATGATCAGCAGAGATTTCATGTTGCCTCTTCCTGTGATTAGAGGGAGTGACTAGTCTTTGCCACTAGCTGATTTGTGTGTGCCATTTATGTTGCCAGCAGCAACAGTTTCATGTGCTGACCTTAATGAGGCACGACATGTATTGTTAATTATTCTGACATGAATTTTTCTTTTGGACAGATGTTGTGTGTAGCATAGTAAAGTACCAGACAAATACATCACTGTATTATTGTTTTCAAAGGAAGTTGTTCCATGGAATCTATATTGAAAAACAGCTTCATGCTAAGAACGTAGTTTCAGTTCTCTGTTAGGATGTGCATCTCATCATAATTATTTTGGGGTAGCTTTGGAATGTGCAATAGGGTAACATATATGGAAAAAACACACTGAAAATCAATTTGTGAAAACAGAGGATGGGTATCATAGTGATAGAAATACATACCAGACAAATTACTTCGTTTTTGTTACACAAGGTTACAGATGAAATCAAAATAGCAAAGACGTGTATTTGAGAAAGTGAGGGAGAAGTTAGAGAGGGAGGTCTTCAGTCTGCTGGTGCGTGTTCAAACAACTTTAATCAGCAAACCATCTCCTGTGGCATGTAGAACTGAAATTCCACTTTAAAAAAATACAGAAAAAAATATCATCAGCAAGGCTATTTTGGGAATTGAATGTAAAATGATGGCTTTACATTTTCCCACTGAAAGAAACTTACTGGGCCTTAAGATAATACTGAGTCTTACTTTGATACCACAGCTCTTTCAGAGCAGTGGAGGGAGCTAGTTTTCCTGTTTGGAAAAATTTTCTTTTGACATTCAGATGCCACTGCCTCAAACACACTTTCAGTATTGCTGCTTAGCCAACATATTTGGCTGTCCTGGCTAGCTAAAAGAGGAATGGAAAGAGAGAATGCTTTTCTTTTATGTAAGCTTATAGCATCAGAAAATAGAGTCTCCAGCATATACTATTGCTTCATAGGTAGGCAGTGTACATCTTTGAAGAAAAATGAATAATTCAAAGTATTACAACAGAAAGCAAATTGTAGTCTTTTTTAAAACACTTTCCCTCTACTTTTTTTTTTAATGTAAATCTGGAAATAACTTAGATGTATTTCAAACTTGGTTTGTGTGTGAATGCACAAAAGAATAGTCTGGCTTTATCCGACTACTGCTTTTGTTATAATTACTGCTATTTTTCAGTTATTCTACATTGATTTCAGTACTTCAAAGGTTTTCTTGTGTTGTCCTATGCAATAATGTATGGAAGTAGAGCCTCACAAGAAACATTTAGTAAAGAAAGACTATAAACCCCAACAGTCAGATTTCTGCACAGATGGATATCTAGCTTTGTAAATCTTCTTTAGACTCAGGATCAGCTCTTCCCAAGATACTATTGATGACATGGACAGCTAACACATGAATAATAGATTCAAAATAATAGTATACATATCCGTCCTCCCTAAAGCAGTCATAGAAACAAAAGCAAAACCTAGGTGGAATGTGCCTGATTAAAATGAGTTTTCTAAGTCATTTTAGAAATACTTTAAATACACCAGCTATTAAGAAGACGTTTTTTCTTAAAGAGCTGCATGAGTTTATAAGTCAACTATTGCAGTCAGGTGAAAACAAAGAGCTATTTTTTTTCCATCTCTCTTAAATATTTTTACAACAAATTAATGGAAAAATTTATGTTTAATCTAGCAGTGTACTCATGGTACTCAAGCCTATGACTTACAGTAGTAGTGGGTTGCTTAAGAAATAAAAAATTTGATCATGAAAAAATTATGATATTTTTAAGTTTTGAGGGGTACTCCATTTGGAAGTCATGGAGGAAGAGGGGAGAGCCTCAGTTCAGCACAATCAGGAGATGGGTAGGCCAGTCAGCTGAAAAGTTAGACAGTCTTAAACCATTTCTATGCCTTACAAAAAGAAATAATTTGAACTTCATAGGAACATTCCTCGTTAGTCCAAGGACTGGTACATGCTCTGGTCAAAATTTGAACCTGAATGTGAAGAAGTGTACAAGTGAAATCTTCATCAGACCAATAGATATTCATAAAAAGCTTTGATATTTCTGCAACAGTAATTTTGACACAGCTTTCTTTCCTTGTGTTTGGGTTGTTTCTTTTATCAAAACAGTCATATGATTGAAGATCTGAAATGCCTGGTGTAGATCATAGGAGTCTTTGATACTTTTCTGAAAAGACAACTTTTTTGATAAATAATTTTAAAAATAAACTTATTTAAAATTTAGGTAATATCTCTTGGCTTGACTTTTCTCTTTGATGCTTTTAGGTTTATAGCATTAGCGAAAATGAAATGGATTATTTCTCACAGCTCTGTACCTCTTTATAAAGGTCAGTGTTTCGTTATTGAAAATGTTGGAAAGAAGATACATGTGACATTTTATGCTATTGATCTGTTTATAACGTATCATTGTGGCCTCCAGCTCTCCAGTTTCCTTACTAGCCCATTTTTAGTGCTGCTATCAAGGTGGAAATTAGTTTCATGTCCTTCTTGAATTTCTCTGCCCTTACTTTCTGCCTGCATTTTTAGGCTTGGACGTTCTGTATTCAGGACAGTTGTTAGTTGGTCTGTTGCCTTTTTTATTTCATCTCTTGTGCCTCAAAGAATTTAGCACCATATTAACTATGTTATTATCCATTACATACTGACTGTGGAGAGATGAGATGCTGAAAATAATGTAAAAATTAAATATTCATTGACTTGAAGGTTAATTTGACTAGGAGTGCGCATGTGTAGGAGTAGTATGCTTGCAAGCTCTGTAGTAAGTAGGTTTTCAAATTATATAAGTGACAGGTTGATTTCAGAGTAATAACGTTTCATCTTGATGACCAACAATGGAAATAGAAATGAATATATGAAAAAAACGTTCTTCCCATATACTGTCTCACTTATGCTAGTGGAGCAACTCCAAAGCAATGGAGCTAATCCATCAATCCATAATATACCTAGGATCAAGGTGAGGCTTTTACTGATTTGGTCCTTAGCACCTACACCTGGTGTTCCTAAGTACCTGGCATAAAAGGCTGAATGTTTGGTTGTTTAACTTTCATGGTAAAGCTCAGAGCCCTGGCAGTAAGAGAGCAGGATGATGCATTCAAAAGTTATTCCTATTGCTTCCCATTTGCAATCTACACTGTGAGGTAGTAAGCTACTTCTGTGGGAAATGTAGAACAATATTCTGAACATGAATTAAAAATTAAAAACTTGTCAGAGTTTTACAACAAAACGAGACTCTAGATAAAGTAATGGGAATGAAGAGCAAAAAGAAATATCAAAACACATTATCTTGTGTTGCCAGGTAAATAAAAAGAGAAGTGGCTTTTATGAGGAAAAAAGCTGAGAGATCCAAAAGGAATAGGTAAGCCTTTAAATTCTGGTCTCAGCCTCACTGGAGACTCTAGTGAGTTAGATATTAGATTGCAGTTAGTAGTTTTCCCAACCTGCTCTTGGGTCTGGGGGGCATTCAGAAACATTTTTAAATTAGATCATTACAGTTGGTCTAAGGGAGTTGGATTTTTATTCCATTCCTTTGCACTATCTTTTAGCATATTTACAAAATGTGGTCAGAAGGAAGATTAAAGATAGATCTCCTAACATCAAAACATATTGGTTAACTTCAGCTTGGAGCTCTCCCTTTTGTTTATCATTCTGCCCAGGACAGAATTTTATTTGTTTTAAAAGACCATTTCATTTTATAGGCTATGTGATCTTGTGTTCATCTCACAGGCTTGTCTTTTCTCCACTGACACATCTGACACACAACGCACTCATTATTAGAAGCCATTGCTTACTTTAAAATACTGTTTTTCCTAGTGTGTGTAAGGTGTTGGCTCCACTTCCCCCCAGAGATTACTTAGGGCTGCTGAATGCCTTCACTCTACATTGCCCAGTTATGTGACACTTGGGTCAATTAGTGGCTGATGTTCTTTCACTAGATAGTTCTTTCATATCTTTTATGCTGAGTGTTCCTATGCATGCTTCTAAGGTGCCCTGTAAAAAAATAAAAATCTAAGCAAAATCTCTGCCTCTTGAAAATTATTTCTCACTCACATGTTCAGCCTTTTTATTATGTACTCTCTAAAATACACATTTGAGTTGAGCTTGATAATAATATCATCTTAAATTTCCACCAAAATGTCAACAGTGAAGTCTGCTTCTGCTTTCTTCTCAGTGTCTGAATGTTTTCTTGTATGTGGATAAATGCATAAGACTTTATCTCTATCTATTAACTAAATATGTAGGGCATCCTTTCTTTTTCACAAGTGACTCCTTAACAAGAAATCAGAAAGTAGACAGGAATTGAAATTACAATTAACTTAAAAAATTAAAATTAAAATGAACATGAAGAGTAAATAAGCTTCACTTGAGCTTACACTGAAGAAGAACTCTGCTTGCATCCATTTGCCTCAGTACTTATCTCAGGATAAAGTATGATAATATGACTTTTCCCATTCTTCTTAACTCTGGTTTTACTCTTCATTGCAGGATGAGGCCTAGTGTTAGTTTCAGAGCCCAATGTTCCTAGTCCAGCATCATTTGAAAATACAATGTATTTGCCCCCTTGTTGCTTGCTTTGCATCTCTGGGCCTCACTATTTGAGAAGGTAAAGTAGTTTCCTTCTGTCATTGTGGTATATTGTGAGAGAACTGGCCCATGATAAATCCTCCTGCATTGCTGCAGTATCTGCAGCCAGAATAATCTATTTTCTGTCCCACCGAATGAAGAGGTTAAAAAAAAAGTCAGCCCTACATCTTGCACTGCCAATTATCTCAGTATCAATTTGAAATAGATTCTTTATCTCCATTATAAAACACTACTTCAGAGAAGAATACTGGTATTGATTTGAAAGCTTATGATTTTTATTCTTCCCCCCTCCCCCCCTCCCCAAGTGGTGGAATACAACAGAAGAATGTTATTTATCCCTTAGATGTAGATTAGGGACTTAATTGTTCTGGGTAGAGTAAACAATGGTCCTTAAACATGATATGCATAAATGGACATACACCACTCCCCCATCCCCTTCTAAATTCCTTGTGAGAGGGTAACAGATCCACCCCCAAACTAGAATTTTAATGTGCTTTTTCTCTTATTATGGTGTTACTGATGGAAATAGAACCTTGTTAGCCTCTAATGAAAACACGTTTCCTATCTACAAGCTTCAAAAATTCTTTTCCATACCTGCAGTGAACACTCTTTAGAAGTCATATGAAAGGACAATTTTAGATTAAGATTCCAAGTTAACATGCAGAAAATTTTGTGATGTGAAGCTAAATAATCCTAAAAAAATTATAACTCTCCTCTGCACCTCTCAATAGAAAAGCAGAAACAAGTTTGCAAACTTCATCAAGTATTTTGAACTTATATTTGGCTTTTCAAAACTGACCAGCCATGCTTTCCCAGACATAGTGACAGACTGATAACTAAAGATATTGTCTTCCTAAATGGTGAACAATTCATGCTGTGTAAAATCTTTGACATGGACCTTTGCTCATTATTTTTTTATTGCTTTCTCTTTTTCTATTATAATTTTAGTTAAAATTGTCTGTTTTATCAGCAGGCTATGGTATATGAAAGTGACAAGAAAGGATTTACTTTCTTGTAGAAAGAAAAATACCATAGTATATAGTCTGTATTCTCCATTTGCTTTGATTAGACACCAGAGATCTTCATGTACGTTTTCAAAGCTAGGAAGAGGAATTTTCAAAGTAAATATATCCTAAATGGTGTTATAGAAAGTGATGGCACCAGTGGTCAGTGAGGATGCAGAAGAAATAGATGGGAAGGTTTTCAATGAGAAGCAGAAAAAAGGACTTTTTTTTGTGTGAGTCTGAGTTAGAGAAATTCTGTGCTTGCCAGAGGAAAAAGAACTAGAGCACAGTTTGTTCTTTTCTAGCAAACCTCTTTTTAAATTTGTGGTCTAGATAAAGAAGTATGCCTTCTAAGAAGTAATTAATATCTTTTATTAACATCATGTCTCAGAACAAGACAGTAATTTTGTTTGAAATTCTCTGCCAGAAGATAAATTAGCAAGATTGAACTGGGAAATGTGAAAGCCATAATTCACATGCTTTATTCAGGTAATTATTTAAATTATAGAAAAGACATTTTAATATATTACAGAATAATCATGTGTCAGAAAATTATGCAAAACTTGAAAAGAAATGTCTACAAATTAACAATTCGGAGCTCTTTCCCTGAAGATAAAAAGCACTATATATATATAGTCTGTAGGCTACTAGTAATGCAGACTAATAAATACTGGCAAAAGGCACTTAAAAATCCCAACCCTTCTTATCTTCCTTATTTTCTTGAAAAGTTTAAGATCACTGATAATAGACATGTTTGAAAGTCATCACTGAAATTAATTTGAAAATCTTTTCTGAGTTACAGTGAAAAGAGGAACTTTCAAAGTATTGAAACATGATGAAATTGAAATATTGAATTTGAATTGAAAATTAAATTGAGTGTGCAGTTTCAAAGTTTATGGCTTCCTATATCCCATTAGACTGATTTATTTATTTTTTTACTAATGGTTTGCCAAAATGATTTTTTTTAAAGATCTATTTGAAGCGTTGGAAAAAGAAAATTCAAATGAAAACTAAAATGGCAATTAAACCCAGGAATATGTAGGGACAGAAAACTCAGAAAACTGTATTACTAGGATTTCACAGAGTTGAATAAGTCCAGTTTAGACATAAAATTTATCTGTACAACTTTGTTTCATTTATAAAATGAGTGAGACTTCACCTAAAGCTTTAATCTCCTGTAGTACTTCCTACAACTGTTATGTCTTGTTCATTTTTTTAAACATCAACATTTTCTTTCCTCTTGTAATAAATTAAATAATAACAACAAAACTCTGCAAGACTCAAAGCAGGTGAGTTTACATGTAGTTAAAGTACTTGCTTGTGGGGTTACCATTATCCTGATCTTGTTTCACACAGATAATAATTTCACAGTTGTCAGAGGAGTGTTCAGCTGATTTAAAAATCCATTGTAAATAGATAATAATAGAAAGTTTATATAATAATAGCAACCTCTCTTAAGGATTGGCTAATATGTTACCAATTTAGTGCTATCAGATGTGCACTGAGTTCGAAAATACTGTAAATGTTTAATGGAGTTCAGACTTTGTCACCAGCTGGGTTTTCCAGACAAAAGACAGGAACAATG
>NW_008597993.1:0-8259 GCF_000691845.1 Merops nubicus | reverse complement strand
ATTCCTGCTCATTCCCTCTGAAGTGGGATTATGGTCAGAGAGAGGTCTGTGAGATGTGAGCCTCAACTCCCAGAGCCTCATCCATCCCCAAGGCTGGGCCTTCCTGGGCAATGCATCAGAGGTAAATGAAGCATCTCTTCATCTCTCCTTTTCTCCAAAAGGACTCTTGTTGTGTGGTATTCTTCCCCTTGGGTACCCTTTTGGTACCCAAAATCTAGCTGACAGATCCAACCGAACAAACATCTCCTGCCTTCTATGCTTGTGGGAACTCAGCCATTGTTTTAAAGGATGCTGTTGAATTGCCCCTGCTGGCTAGGCTTCAGAAACTATTTGATCTTTGATAAATGAGAACAATTAATGCAGCCACCATAAGAATATTATGGAAGCAGCATCTATAAAGTTGAGGAACAAGCTCATCTGGAGATGAAGTTGTTCTCAGCCAGAGACCTCTAATTCCTATGACAGTCTCCAGTGATGAAATGCAATTATTTTATGAACTTTCTAATGATACAGGTCTATGTACTCTGAGTACGTAGCAGTAAATGAGTTTGTGTAGTGACAGTTGGTCTGCTCACAGGGTTTCAGGAACCCTCTCTGTTCTAAAAAGGCTTGAAATCTATGCTATAGCAAACCTACACAACAGTGTTATACAATACAAAAACTTTCACTTTCTCAGTAATATCTAGAATATCTTTGCTACTTTGCCAGCTAAAGGGAAAATTAACAACGCGTGCAACAGTAAAAATGAAGGCACTGTTGGACTACATGCAAATGTATATTTATTTATGTGTGGTACTGTATTGAATAAAACATTATTGTTGTTGTAGTTATTATTATCACCAGTCTTTGTTTTTGCCAGGAGTAAAGTTAATTCTGATTACTAAAAAACTCCTCTGAAGTAAAGGTACAAATTGAATGCTGTAGGTGATAAGTAAGAAGTAAAAGTCATCCCTTTACTGATACAGTAGGAGAGGAGAGAGAAAGAAAAGACCATAGAGTAAGATATGTGGTGATGGGGAAGAATCACACTTTACATTCTGAGAAGACTATCCTCTTCTTTTGTTGGAAAGGAAGGAATAGGCTTGCAGTAGAAGCTGCATCAAAACTGAATTAATAATGACTCTTTTGCAGACAAAATAGACAGGAGACAGAAGATATAGCCATGATAAAAAGTGAATGATTTTGAGGGCACCTGACAGCAGTCTGTTTTTTTTCACAGCCGTACCTTTGTAGAGAGCATAATTCGATGCACTAGGAGTCTGACAAGAGTACATAGGCTGATGCTGCTAGTGAAAAACAAGACTAGTGATTCGGATCAATTAGTGTTACATGACATTAGATAGAATAAGAAAAAATCATGTAATCAAAGCAGTGGCAGACTGAGAAGGAAGAGAATGCATTTCTAGTATATATGGTTTGGGGATTTATTAACGCTGAACTAAGGAAAAAGTACTGCATGTCACAGGTGTAATTTTTTGACAAAACACATTTTTACTTCAAGCTCTGACATTTTCAGAACCTTTTTTTTTTTTCCCTGCAGAAAGCATATGGATTGATTTTCTACTCACAGTAACACCTAACCACATATCACTAGGGATTTCCAGGATCTAGTCCATAATCTACTGTTCGCTTACATGCCAATTGTTTAGCTGGCATTGGCATTTTTTGATTTTCATTTTTCATAAAACTGTTGGCAGTTCTCAGTTCCATGCTTATACAGATCAGCAAAGGGCTTTGAATTCTTACAGGTCTCAAACTTCAAGTGTGTTTTCCAAAGCCTCTCTATTATTTCCTAGGCCTTGCCTCAGTGACCATCATGGGCATTTTCAAAACTGCTGCTAGGTACCAGGTTAAAATGAGGGAAGGCACCTCAAAAGAACAGTTCAAACATGCAATTCTATACATTGTTTGAGCATAGCACTGATGTTTCTGGATTACTTGAATTTAAATTCCCTGTTTTAAAAAAAAATTAAAATATTACATTGAAGAATAATAGTAAACAGAAAGCTCATCTTCATCCTCTCATGTTTTTAAGGCATTCGACCTTCTGTAAATAGTCTGATTCAATAACTAAATAACCTGAGGACTTTCTCTAAATGCTGTAAGAAACCTCCTTTTCTTCCACTGAAAATCTGGCAATACATTTAAGAATTCAAAGAAGATGGACCTGGCAAAGTTTGCAGTTCAGGAAGAGGGAGAATTCACTGGGTGCTTATGTTCCTTTCTCAAACATGCCACCTGATTACAAGACATTATTCATATCTTCAGCTGATGTCAACTGGAATAAGTCTGCCCTTTGCTAATTTATACAAGACTGAAGATTTATCCTAGGGATGTGTCTGCATTGTGCCAGGCAGTGTCATGCAGAGCTGCTCGGGTCAGGAAGCGGCACGGTCACAGTACTGGGGCTATTTGCTGCAGCTAGCACACCTTGCATTTGAGCAGAGATGGTTAGCTCAGACCCCTCGCTGATGATGACCAACCTTCCAGGGCTGGATTTCTTTGGATGGAGACTGCAGGATGTCCCATAGACACAAACAGTATTTTCATAGTGTTCTGTTATGGACAGCCAAAAAATGTTTGAGTTATATAACAAAGCTTGTGCAAGTCCTTTGCATTACCTGGGAAGCCTTGATTAAAGATACATAATTTAGGCTGATATGTAGCTACCCTCATGACAAATAAACTACTCAAGTGATGGTTTTGGGTGACATTTCTTAAAAAATCTGAATAAAATCAGGAAGAGGGAAAGGATGACTGGGGGACTGGAATGCCTGCCAAATGAGGAGAGGCTGAGAGACCTGGGGCTTTTTAGTCTGGAGAAGACTTAGGGGGGATCTAATTAATGTGTATAAATATATGAGGGCTGGGTGTCAGGAAGGAAAGGGCAATCTCTTCTCACTTTTGCCCTGCAATAGGACATGGGGCAATGGTCACAGGCTGGAGCACAGGAAGTTCCACCTCAACATGAGGAAGAACTTCTTTCCTGTAAGGGTTCCAGAGCACTGGAACAGGCTCCCCAGGGAGGTTGTGGAGTCATCTGCCTTGGAGACTTTTAAGACCTGTCTGGATGCGTTCCTGTGTGACCTGCCCTAGACTAGGTGGTCCTGCTCTGGCAGGGGGGTTGGACTCGATGATCTCTGGAGGTCCCTTCCAACCCCTAACATTCTGTGATTCTGTGATTCTGTGACTAAGAAAAAATCAATAACTTTATAAATATATATATAGAATCATAGGATGTTTTAGGCTGGAAGGGACCTGTAAAGCTCATCTGGTCCAACCTCCCTACACAAGCAGGGACATCTCTACCTGGGTCAGGTCACCCAAGGCCCTATCAAGCCTGACCTTGAATGACTCCAGGGATGGGGCCTCCACTTCCTCTCTGGGCAGTCTATTCCAATGATCAATCACTCTTATATTAGAGATTTTTTTTCTAATATTGAGTGTAAATCTATCCTTTCCCATTTTAAAACTGTTACTCCTTGCCCTATCATTACAAACCTTTTGAACAGACCTTCCCCTGCCTTCACCTAGGCCCCTTCAGGTACTGGAAGTTCACTATAAGGTCCCCCCGGAGCCTTCTCTTCTCCAGGCTGAACAACCCCAACTCCCTCAGCCTGTCTTTACACGAGAGGTGCTCCAATCCCTTGATCATTTTAGTGGCCCTGTGGACTCACTCCAGTATGTCTACATCCTTCTTGTGCTGGGGGCTCCAGAGCTGGATGCAGTACTCCAGGTGAGGTCTCATCAGGGCAGAGTAGAGCAGCAGGATCACCTCTCTCCATCTGTTGGCCATATGTATATATGTACTTCTATATACGTATGTGTACATATTGAACCTGTTTTCTTGAAAGATTATTTGCATTTTACTGACAGGTGCTGCCGAGATGATCCATGGTAGCTTTGGCAGAGTGAGACAACTTCAGGATTAGAACTGGCCAATATATGTAGAACAGTATATCAGATACGCTTCCTTTCTATTGAAAATGAAGATGCCAGTTGAAAAGAAAGGCAGAGCATGTTTTAGCATCTTTCCTCTTTTAACAGTCCCAGAATAGAGCTCTCAGCATAGCCAGCAGCCTCCCCAGTGATGTCATTGTTTCTCATTCTGCTGCTGCAGGCTGTGCGGTAATTGACCGGATGGGCCGCAGCACACGGTGTGACCTGAGTCAAGCTAGCTGTAATTCAGCTACCAGAGCAGGGACCACAGCAGCTGTGGGATTTGAAGTGAGCCCACCAGAGATGCTGTGGACTGACTCAGGTAGCTACAACTAGGTTACGTGGGCTATGCCTGTGCTAGTAACTGGAACAAGCCACACCCGCGTGCTGGCCACAATCGCAAGTGTCACAGTTCAGCTCACATCTGCACAGCCACATTCTCTTTGTTCCCAAACCAGAGGGGTCTGGACTCCTGGTACCAACAGGGAGCCATTGCTGGCCTTTGCTGTCCCCAGCCTATTGCCCAGGAGAGCACTAACTGGCACTGGCCAGAACTGCATGAGGGAGCATGACCAGCACAGGAACATTCTGAGCAATCACACACCAGTGCTTGGGTCCGTGGGTTCATCTTCATTGAGTAATGTCTGTGCACATTGCCACGGATTGTAGTACCCAAAAAGCTGAACTAAAGCTGTCCTATATGTGTTTCACCTAGCCTTTCCTAGTAGGCTGAATCCAGGTATAACCTAGAGTATGAGAAACAAACTAGCTAGGATTAAAATAGTATTTGCATAATTGGATCCTCGCTGTAAACAATGTACTATCAGTTTTTGCACTTCTCTGTCCTGCTGTGTTTGTTATACAGGAAAGGAAATCTAAATCATTTCACTGTGTTTATGAATTCCCAATGTGCATTAACATTCAGTGCAATAAACTGGAAAATGCCAAGTACTATTTTAAAGCTTCTTTTTCCAGACACACTGTGCCTCATATTTTGTCTTTTTCTTGCAGGCTCTATAGCTACAGAAAGAATGTTGAAGATAACAGAATAGTGTACTTAATTTAGAATGATTTTGCAAGCTCTTGCAAAGATTCTAAAATCTTATGTTAAAAAGAGGAATTTCAGGGTTTTTTTTAAATTTAGGATTAAAGAAAGTGTCTTCATATTAATGTAATGTTTTCTCTATTTTTTTTTTCTTTTCTGTAAACTAGTGGTGATGTGCAACATTTTTAGTTTCTTTGAGCTATAGAAAGCAAAATTTTTTATTTATGGAGGTTTATAAAAGGATCTGACTCATTCTCCAGAAATCAATGATTTGGTACAAACCATAGCATGTTCTTTACCTGCATCACTGAGAACCATTGCACTGCTTACATAGGAAGAGATTAGAGTTTACACTAAAAATCTCCCAGAACCCAGGGATAAACGGAGATTTGGATGTGTTGACCAGTAATGTGACAACAGTGGGTGGACACTGAGTGGGAAGAATGTAGAAGGAGGGAAGTTGAATGCCACCAGTTCTTTGTTGCTGAGAAACTGGTTAAGGAGATTCTATAACCTGGCAATTAACCTTAGGATCTTCTTGGATGTGGGCGATCACTACTCCTAGTGGCAAATTCCCACAAGAATGTACCAAATTCACACACCCTAGTGTTTGCTATGATTAGATGTGGAAATAGCATGGTTAGAAATATTTTCTATTTGAGGAGACTGGTTACTAATACTGCAGATTTCCAGGGAGGGGTAGAGACAATGCTCCAGCTGAAGAGAAATCATGTTGTATCATGGCATCCAGGTGCGAATGGGTTTGTTTTTCTACATATAGTATTAAAACTCCAGCTGGGGGGAACAAACTAGTGGTCAAAGCACCAGGCTGGAGTGGATTTACACATCTCCTTATTCCCTCTTACCTGTTACATGCAATCCTGTTTGCTACTGCCTTTTCATTCCAAGCTGCCAAATTCTCCAGCTATGGTTGCGCTCACCCAAGCACGCTTAGAGGAGTCAATGTAGTTTCTTAGGCTTGACAGCAAGGTAATTGAGTCAGTAAAAATTATCTCAAACATAACCTGAAAGAATCAAGGAAAAACAAAAGCTCAGAAACCTCACTACTGTTTTCTAGAAGATGATGGAAAAGTTGAGGAAGAAAGGCAGAAAAAATTTGTTCTTCTAATGATGTAGGATGACTTACTCCACCAGCCCTCTGCTGCCTTTACTTCTCCTGTGTTATCTGAATAGCCAAGATTTGGGATAGAGACAGATAGTGAGTTCAGCTACTCTCACCCATTCTAGGCTTTGTCTCATCAGTATAACTTAATAAAGCACTCTCAAGCTGCATCACACACAGAGGTATGAGCTGCCACTCAAGACACCCATGAACCAGAAGGCTTTTCTCTTTTGAGTTATTGGGAAGGATTACATCCCAAGGACACAAATAAGACAACTACAGAGTTTCTAAAGCATTAGAGCAATTTTGCATGCTTTCTACTAATGGCAGAACCCAATGTTCACTAAAATGGGATGGAGAAGCATGCAAAGCAGAGATACTCAGAGCCAAGCCACAGATATGCGTATATTATAGGTTGATTTATCATGTTTTGCAAAAACATTTATTTTCCACATTAGCAGCACTGACTAACCTGTAGGCAAGTCCCAGAGAGCTGTTTACATTGCAGCAACCACAACTGACAAAACCCTTTGGAAATCTACTGCAGTATTTTTCCCTGATGTAAGTTAATCCTTGAAAACAGCTGACCCAGATATCCAAGATAAGTTCAGCGTGTCACCCACATAGTAGTCCACACAGGTACACCAAAAGCCAAACACCTTTGAAGGATTTTAATTTAGAGTGATTTAATTGTATCTAGTGCAAAAAATCCCTAAACTACACTGAAACTGAAAAAACAACAATAGTGCCTGGGAAAAAATGAGCTTCTTATTCATAAAGGATAAAATTAACTAAAGGATCCAGGTCAATCTAAACTTTAAGTTAGAGCTAAAATACTGATTGTTTGCCATAATAGGGTAGTTGTGTGAAAGAAACAGCTGACTACAAGATCAAATCTGAAATGTGCAATAGCCACTTTTAAGTCCATTAAGTGTGCATCTGCAATATAAAGTGATGAGAATTTATTTTTAATAACAAAATTATCCTTATGAAATTTGCAGACTGTACAACCACACTGTGCTTCAAAAACATATGGACAGCGAATATGTTAAAGGGCAAAACAATGCTTTACATATAGACTGGGGAAAAATATTATTCCTTCTTACTCCTTTTCTCACAGACAGAGACACACCTTTTGAAAATGCCTTCCTATAAAAAAAAAAAAAAAGAGGTAAAATAGCTGAGACATATAAAATGTATTTAAATCTTCGTCCAGCTTATCGATACCATCACTAAAGACTGAGGCCTATATCCCTATTGCAGAAAATTAATATAAAAACTATTATTAGGGTGTCAAGCATACAAGAGTTTATATAGCTGGACAAACAACTTGGACCCACTTCACTTTGCTGAAGACCTTTTTTTTTTCTTTCTGAATGAACCAGCTAACTTTCTCGAAACCAAAACAAATCCATCTACCAACACATCATGTTTTGTAACCTTATAGATCCTCTTAGTATGTATCTTCTCACTTTCATTGTAGAAAAACAGCACTGCAATGGGTTTACTGCTGAGTAGCTTATTACAGGCACTGCGCTGAAAAATGTAATCCTGCTAGTAAAAAACTAGTAATTATGCCCAAGAACACCAGGAGCTGACGGAGGGTCAGGGGATGCAGGGATTAGTGCTGAGACAGAGACACGACCAAGCCATACAACAGATTCTATGAGCTGCCAATTTCCAAGTTTTCCAAGTTTCTCACCTCTCATAAACACTGTTACAGCTACAAAGTATTGATACCATAATTTGAAAAAGGTTTATTCCCACTTTCATTCATGACACAGTAAGATTGATTTGAAAAGAGATCTACTTGATACCCAATAGTTTCTTGAACAGGTGAATGTCTGTGGAAATGATTTATAATTAAAGACTTTTTAGTGAAAGCTTTAACTAGATCAGCAATCCATTCTGAATTGTGGTAAGGTAAGGAATTTTATACAATGCTTTGAGTTGGGCACCTGTTATAAAGTTGTATATTTCAGCTCAAGGAAATTATGTTTATTGTAGACTTTTACGTTCAGCAAAACCACTAGGTATGGTTTGTATGTTTTCAGTGAGTGCCACAGACTGTTACTGTGGTACCACAAATATTATCTGAAATACAACAGAATATGCATAATGAGGAGTAGCCAATGGGACAGAATCTAGTTGG
>NW_008597992.1:50929-63010 GCF_000691845.1 Merops nubicus | reverse complement strand
TGGTGGTTTGGGCACTGCCAGCACCTGGCACTAGCAGCACCAGGGAGGTCTCTGCTTCCCACTGCTCTCCCTGTGCCATCCCCTGGCACTGGAAGGGAGGACGGGAGGACGAGGGCTGCCCCGTCCTGCCCCACGCCTGGCTGGGGACAGGGCTGGTGGGCAGCTGCCCGGGAGGGGACACGTGGAGAGAGAGAGCAGTGGGCTCTGTCAGGCCTTGCACGGCCCAGCCCAGCAAGGTTCAGGTTTCTTTCTTTCCTCCTTTCACCTCCCTTTGGCTGCTTCATGTTTAATCGTGCCAGGAGAGGACTGGGATGGGGAACAGTCCCTGCCACTTAATCTCTGCTTCCCTTTGGGTTGTGCTGGGTGGTTGGAGCCCCCAGGGCACTGCTGAGCAGAGCAGGGTGAGGAGAGGAGGCTCTGGCCCCTGTCTAACCCCAGCTGGCAACTGAGCCCCACGCAGCTGCTCACTCGCCCCCACAACTTCATAGGAACTGTGAAGAAAATGACCCTATCCCAGCCAAAGCCAGCACAGACCTGCTCTGGGTGTTCTGCAGGTGTCGAGAGTGGCTCCTTCCCCAGCCACGCAGGGTCCCCACTCTCCCCTTGGCGCCTGTGAAAAACCAAATTCATGGCCCAGGCTGAAAATCAGATTTATTGTCGTTTGTGGCTGCACTTCTTCCTCAACCCCAAGCCCAGTGAGAAGAGTGCAGCTGAGCTGCCTCTAGCCAAAAATGAACCAAAGGCTGCGTGGGCGTCGACTGCTGGAAATGAACGCAGGACGAGCGAGTTCTTCACAGGGCAAGTTCACCCATCAGCTGGCACTCACGTGGGACACAGGTCCCCCTGGCCGCCCCCTCTTCCTGCACCCGAGTGGTTCATCAGTTTGCATGTTCAGCTTGGGGTTGATGATTACATAGGGTTGGCATACAAAAAAAAGCCAGATCCTGACGAGCCACAGACTGGAAGAGCCTACAGGGCACCCCCCCAGCACTCCTGGGCATGGATCAGGGCACCCTGGGCAAGAGCAGGGGCTGCCCGTTGTCACTGGGGGGTCTTGTCAGCTCAGGGCTGGCAGCAGCCTTTGGAGAGGTGCTAATGGACCCTCGGGAAGCGGGTGGGGAGCGTTTGGCCCTACAGAGCTGAGGGCCAGGGAGAAGCAGCAGCAGGACACCACCAAGAGCCACCGAGTCGTACTGAAATGTTTATTAACTCCAGAACAACGGATCCCAACACAACGTCTGGCAGAGCAGAATAGTTCTAAACTGATTTCTCCTTTCTACGCATGAAACGGGAAAAAAAATAAATCAAGATTATACAAAAAAAAGAACAGAAAGTGCAGAACACAATAAAACAGTTCTCATGCAACAAATCTCTTTGTTTTTTAACCTTAAAACAGAAGATAAGCTCAACAGTGTAGAAATAAAACCATACATACATTATGCCGTCTACGCACCCAAACATTCACCTGTGACATCGCTTTTCTTTATCCCTTTTTCCTCATAAAACAACATTATGTGTTTAACACATGCTTATAAACATTGCTAAACTCAGCAAGAGCTATTATAGTGCCCCAACTTAATAAGTTGATAAAAAAGTAGTTGTCATATGGCCAGTTCACAAAGGAACTAAATATTATCTTCTTTTTTTTTTTAATTTTTTAATTTTTTTTTTTTGCTATGAGATGCCTATATGCAGCTTTCTATTAATATGAGGCATTTAAAATAAGCTGGTCATTTGGCTACCAAAAGGGCTTAGTGTTCATGTTACATCAGAAGAAAAAAGGAATATCATCAGGAAGTGCCAATTTGTTGAGAGAAAAGTAATTCTGGGTTTTTTTGGGGGGCTATTTAGTACAATTTGGCCACCACTAAGGGTTCAGACTGGGAAAGGTGAGGCCTGGTTTGGCTAAAGGCTCCTGGAGCTTCACCCCCAGCTGCAAAACTGGAGACAAAACTGTCAGAGCACATGGAATTGAAGTGTGCTGGGTTTTCCTACAGCTTTAGCAAGTCCCAAGGGCACCCAGAGCCTTTTACTTGTAGCGGGTGCTCTCGCTGGGGCGGGGGGAAGGAGTCTGTCCCTGCCGGGCACCCTCTGCGGTGCCCTGCGCTCCCCGGGGCGAGGGGAGCCGAAGGGAAGCGACCCGCAGGGCTGCTGGGCTGGGAACCAGACAGGAATGCTTTTCCAGGAGGGGATCTCCATTGAAATCACAGGAAAAATGGGAACGTCTCAACGAGCAGAGCTCGGCAGATGTCAGCGCCACAGCGTGCAAAGGCAGCTGAGCCTCTTCTGTGGTATGATCAACCCCCATTTCCTCACTGCCTGGGCCCTGAAATCAAAACACCAGCTGATATTTGAGCTTCTGCAGCTCGTCTCTGCCAGTGGCTGCTTCGGGATGCAACATGAGAAACAGAAAACTTTGGGTAGCTCCACTTTTTTAAAAAATGACCATTTTCAACGCGCTTTACAAACATTCAGCTTTTGTCATTTAAGGAAGAATAACAGCTAGAGAACTTTCCATAACCATAAAGTTTCTGCAAAGAAAAATAAAATTTGGTTATTTCTCCTACACAGTCATTAATAACGTTTCTGTGCAACATTTGGTGTTCGTTACATTTATTTGGCCTATCAAAAAAGAAAAGAGGACGAAACGGCTGCAAATAAAACCAACTTCTCTTTCACAATAGATACTTCAGATGCCGAAGCTGCTACATGTGCTTGGAATATCATGCAGGAGTTTACTTATTTAAACAGGATACACATTTATAGCTGAGCTCATCTCGCATGGGATTAGGACGAGGCAGACCTGGAAGAACTCAGCTGAAAACACTGCTGAGTACAGTGAGGACGAGCACACAGCCGCCCAGGATCTCCTGGCCCGGGCAGGGTGCACACCAAGGGCTGTACAGCCCTGACACCCCAGCTCCCAGTGCCTGGGCTGCAGCAGCCACAGGGCCAGCAGTGCTGCACAACCAACCACGTGTCCACACACAACGGCCAAAAACGCTGCGCGTGTCCGCCCCCGGCCACAGGGCCAGCAGTGCTGCACAACCAGCCACGTGTCCACACACAACGGCCAAAAACGCTGCGTGGCCACCAAACCCTGACCCCCTGACCTGCCTCTGGGAGGGACACCCCTGAACTCACCCTGCCCGTGTGCGGGGGCAGCTCTGCCAGGAACAAACGGAGACCCTCTCCACCTTTACTCCTGTGCCTCAGCCCACGTGGCTGAAGACTCCAGGGGGAGCCACGGTGGGTGTCGGGGGGAGGCCGAGCTCCCCACAGCCCGAGGGGGGTGGGCGAGTTTCTCACGAGGTTCCAGTGAGGCACCTGGCAGCAATCACTGCCCCTGTCCCTGTCCTTCCCAGGTTTGGGGGCACTGAGATCAGGCAGCAGAACCTCACTCAAGCCCTTTCACCACGGGATCCTCGTGCCAGCAGCGGCACTGGCAGGAAAACCAGGACGCTGGACTTTCAGCTGCCTCCTTTTTCAGCCCACCACGCTGGGAATATTTCATAGTCCAGAGAAGGGAAAGGGGAAAAGGGACGTTGTGTGCTGGAAGGAGCACCAGCCTCTGCTGGATTTACTGGCGCTGGAAGGAGCCCCAGCCTCTGCTGGATTTACTGGCTTCCTCCCTCCTGATGATGAACAACCCACATCCTTCCACAACTGCTTACTGCTAGCGCTAGCAAACGACCAGAATCATGTTATTAAAGGGCTATTTAGGTAATAAATCTCTATGAAAGTCATCTAACCAGCAGGAAGAGAAACATTCCTAAGAAATTATTGCTTCTGGAGTCTGAAATTGCCATCCCTGAATGGCGTGGAGCCAACTGGACTCTTGCAATCGCCATTTCCAGGCTGCGCCCTCCCCAGTGGCTCAGGTCTGAGCCTCTCTGCTCTCCCATGAAGTATTTCTATAACTGCAGCTTACTCAGTGCAGTGCTCCAGAATCAGCACTAGCAGAGTCTCACGTCACCAGGACTGCAGCAGGGCGTGTTGAAGGGGTTTACAGCACAGAGCAACACAGAGTGAGACACTAAACCTCCAGCCTACTGCAGCAAAGGCCCGAAGAGATGGAGCACACGGGATGAGCTTGACTAAACAGCAACACTGACAAACAAAAAAAGGATGCTTGTTCTCACCAGGAATAAAACAAAGCCCCTTCAACTCCCTCTCCCCACAGCTTCTGCAATAAACACACAAAATCTTACTACTTCACCTCTTAATCATGACCAGACCTCAAGTCATTTCTCTATCAGAAGATAAGCTGAGGGACACACGCAGAGCAAAATCCCTGCCTGCTGCACCCTGAGAAGTGCCAGGGCCAGACAGAGAACTCCCCGGTCCAAGGGAAAGCATGACTATGTAAGGCCTCAGGAGCCCTCCCTGCTGGAAGCCAGCGTGGTGGTTTCCCAAGCTGAGATCCTTTGGCAGGGGCTCCCCCAAGTCAATTCTGCTGGCAAGACTACAAATACTTCAGCTCGTTTACAATGGATAATTATTTCCTTTGGCTTTGCAGGGAGTGCAGCAGAGCTTCCTGCTCCAAGGCAGTGTGTGTGCTCCTGCCCCAGGAGCAGCAACCCAACAACTCCAGGCAGGGCCCTGACATCCACTCCTTGGAGATGAGGCTATGCCAAACGCTTCCTGGGACAAAACTGGGCCTGCCCTGCCTTTGATTGAGACCCCTGGGTCTGAAACAGCCTCCCCCTGACTGAGAAAGCCCAGGATGTGTGTGAGCTCACCCCCCAAAATGGTCTCACTTTCCCCTGCTGGGTGGGAAGCAAGAGGGAGCTTCAGCTTCTCCTCCCCTCTTTGCTGCTAGACCTTTCTCAGCTCGGTGGTGCTGTGAAAGAAACCTTAGCTTGTGAAGGTGCAACATGGAGTGATGGGGACTGGAAACCACACAGACCCATGAAGCTCATGGGGAAAAGGGTAATTAGAGCTGGCACCAGCCAGAAGATGCAGATTTTTAAACTACAGAAGAACCTTCCCAGAAATAGAGATTAAAATAAGGAGTACTTGACAGAGCTCGTTTAACCAAAAGCAGAATCTTCAAGGAGTTTTAAAAATAAGATATTAAAGCCACTTAAAAAATGTCTAGCTCAGTGTGCATTGTACATGAATGCCAGCTGCAGGGTGAAATACAGCTCATCTCTGTCATACAAGAACATCACCAGGATATATTAAATGCAATTGAGATGATAAAATTCACGGCAGAGGTTCAGTTAAAGTGTATCTCAACTGTTTGCTTCAACAAGGTCTCATATTCTTCAGTAGTATTGTTCCCCTGTCTGAACACAGTTCACAGTATGTGTTCTAAATAAAAAAATATTCACCTTAAGGAAAAAAAAGACTTTCTCAAGACACCTGGAAAAAACCAAACCACCCCTAAGTCCTGTGTGACCCCGTGTACTGTAGCCCTGGTGAATTCCCCAGCCCAACACCAGCACTGGCACCCCTGACAGCACAGGAGAGCTGCACCAAAGGCCTTCAGCTGAGAGACCCACGTAGGCCACAGGGACTCTTCAGAGACTGCACGTCACCTTCCAATCTACCCAAACATACATTTCTTACATACATGACAATTCAAGTAATTTATTAAAAACTGCTTCTCATTTTGAAATATATATTCTTCTTTTAAATGACTCTATTGCAGCATGACTTACACATGCGTTTTAAAGTACTGGAGCATGAGAAGTTTGAGGCAGCAGACATCTCACCAGGAGCTGTGGCTGGTGTGTTTAGCACACGGATGGACTGCAGCCTGGAGGTCCATGTGAAAATGAGTCAACAGCATCACCAGCACTTCTCAGAAGATGACAAACAGAAGTCCTGTTTCTAAAGTCTCGTTACATGGCTGCTGGATCTCTGAGCTTTGGCTGCCCGTGGGCTGGGGCACACTGCCAGCGACCCAAACCCTCCTTTTCAACCAGATTAGCACGACGCTTTCAAGCTCTTCACAGGAAAAATGTCTTTGTACTGCAGCTCTGCCCTGAATCAAGGAAGGGGGCATGGAGGTTGTGCTGATGACACTGGTTACAGCAGCTCAGAAAAGCTCCTACAGGTCCTCCAACACAGGGGCTGGAACAGCAACGCACACTAGTGGGTTGGATTTTAAGGCCTAAAAACTGTTTCTGACAGATTTTTATTTACCCAGGCTATGCCATAAAGTGAGAGAGGCAGGCCTTTGGTTCACCTGGTGCTGGCACTGTGCCTCTGCCTTGGCTGCTGTGCCCCAGCCAGGAGGTGAAAGGATCACTAAAAGTGCAATTCATCGACAGCTTCTCCCTGTGCCAGAGGATCCACAGGCCCCTCCCACGAAGCTGACCCCAGAGATGCCCTTTCCCCACGGCAGCTTCATCCAGAGATGATCAGGTTTAAATGCCAAGAAAACCCCTGAGGTCACTAGCACACAAAATTCTCAGCTAAAAATTGTCACAGCGTGTTCCAACGACATTCACAAAATTCAGCACTTGTGATAAAAACCTGTCAGTGCTGGTCACCTCTCCCAGCTGCTGCTCCTTCCATCTGCAGCTCACCTCCCACACCCAGCACCACCCTCCCCTGACATGCAGCAGACCTGGGAGTAGTTGTTGAACAGTATGAGTAAAAGGATTCGCAGCAGCTTCTTGGAAGCTGCAGTAATTGCTTTTGTTTTTCTTGAAAGTAATTGCAAATAAACCTATTCTGTAGTAATTGCACCAACAAAAACATGGAGTCTATAATGAACGTTAAAGAACTGTAGCTGGCAGACCAAGAACACCATGCTTATGAAAAAAATTGATCAAGAGGTCTAAGCATTTGATTCAGCTCTTACACTAGTGAAATCTGAAATGTTCAGACAAAAAAACATAGCAAGAGACTAGAAGTCAAGATAGCTTCCATCTTCAGTTAGTTTAAAAACAGCCGAAAACTTAAACTTTTCTAACTGCTAATTGTATACACTGTGAGTCTCATGCAGATTAATAAAGCTTACTCGAAACCTAAATGTATTCTTAATAAAAAAGTGTTCAGAAATGACATTTCTAGTCGTAGAGAAAGCAATTAGCATCATAGCTACCTGTTCAAACCTATATTAAGGACTACAGAATTTCAGTTACACTTTGCACGAAATGCCTTTTCTTCTGCAATTTTAGCTACAAGTAGTGAAGATCCTAGTTAGTTTTCCTGGAAAAAAACCCAAAAAGAGTAGTTCTTGCTCCTGCACCTGCCTCCCTGGAATGTGGGTGAAGAAAGGTCTCAGACAGCTGACTCGCCCTGGGGCTCTGTGGTGGCTCCTTTGCGGGACAGCTTCAGCACCGTCGGCTTCTCGGGGCCCGCGCCGCCCCCCGCGGGCCCCGGGGGTCCCAGGCCCTTCTGCTCCTCCTTGGGCTCTTCGTTCACTTCGGGGTAAATCACTAAGAAGGTGGCTGTCAAAAAGCCCAGGAAGGAGCCCACCGAGGCCACCATGGGAATGACCCTGACGGTGCCCACGGCGTCCACCACGCCGCCGAGCGCGGAGGCCACCAGGATCTGGGAGATGTACACCTGGCAGGACAGGATGGCGCAGTCGATGCCGAACCCGCGCTTGGAGTTCCCAGGGCTGTGGTGGATGTACTGGGAGAGGATGAGAAAGGTGTCAGGAGGTAAAACAATGAATTAAATTCAAACATTTAAGCACTAGTGTCTTCCTCCAGTTTCTCAGCCACGTGGTCAGCTTTACACCCTCCTCGTGCATCAGACATCACAAGTCCAGAGCAACAGCCTCCTTGTCTACTTAGCAACGGCCTCCTCATCTGTCACAATCCAGTAATTGGAATCCCCCTCCCCATGTCAATGCAATAAAAGATCCTCCTGTAATCTGTAATCCAAATGGAACTGGGCTAAAAGCTGGAAAGTAAATCTGCCCTTGTTTCCAGCACAGTCAGCTTGCTTTACATCTCCCCAAACTTACAGCTGCACATCCAGACTCACCTCAGTATCTCAGACTGTGAAGAAGCTGAGTATGTGTAACACATCAAAACCACTGGTAACAACTACGTATGCAATAAATACTCCAATAATTATTTCATGTGCACCCAAATCATTTTATACCTCAGCACAAACCAATCACAGAATTATCTTGGTTGGAAAAGACCTTCGAGATCATTGAGTCCAGCCACTAACCCAACACTACTGGTCCACCACTAAACCATGTCCCTCAGCACCTCATCTAAATGTCTTTCAAATACTTCTAGAGACTGTGACTCCACCACTTCCTTAGGCAGCCTGTTCCAGTGCTTCACAGCCCTTTCAGTGAAGAAGTTTTTCCTAATCATGACCCCACTGAATCAATCTGATGCTAAAACCATAGGATTCAAACAGCAGCTCTTGCTATTTATGATCAAGGATGAATTTTTGCTTTGGTGCACATCCCACTAAAGGAGGTATCTCAAATAATGGGATTTAATAAATCCATTTTGCTACTGTGACCTTCAGAGAAACGTGCATGCCTTGATTAAAACACTCAAAATCTTCCACGTACCTCTTTAATCTCGTGGTACTGTCCCAGAAGGGCGTAGGGGCAGTAGGAGATGCTCATAGAGACTATGCCCATGGTGCTGATCATGATCATGGTGACGTACACGTTGGGGAACATAGCCATCACTGCAGTGCCCAGAGAAAACCCCAGCGTGCCCAGGATGTAGATCACTTTGATACTAAGGTCGTAGTTGTCCAAATATTTCTGCAACAAGGCTGCAGAGATGGAGAATAGCAGATGAATGCCGGTTTATTGGGTGAAGTTTGATGGTACTGGTGTAGCCATGGCAGCTCCATGCACTGTTTAGGACTCGGATGCTCTCTGCTTATTTGGCTTGTCTCAGCACAGCTCAGCCCTCACTAGGAAAAGGGTCTATTGCTCCTTCAGATCCCCAGGAACAAAGGAGCTCAGGGACCTGCCTAAACCCTGCTACAACAGGAAAAATGCTTTGAAACTCAAACACACCATGGCCCACTCAGTCCGTTCATTAATTTTACCTGTTAATTAACTTTATCAATGCGGATACACTCTGAGCAGAGGAGATTCTGTTTCTAACACAAGCACCTTTGCTGAACAAAGCGGTCAGATGTTTATAGCTACATTTCAAACTTCAGTTTGACACTCCTCAGCAAAGAGTGGTCCCCACAACACGGGTCTGTGCAGATGTACCTGCACACGTGCTGCAAAAGTCAGGATTTAAATTGGGCAAAAGCTCTCAACTTCAAAGTCTCTATTCCAAGCCTAAATTGGCTGTAGTTGGTTTATCTGTTATTTGAGAGCGTGGAAGACTTCCAGAAATATATCAGTTTGATTTTAAAAACAGGCTTTGCAAAAACCCTGTTATATATTGCTTGAACCTGCTAACAAGCACATGTTTAGTCTCCTGATGAGCAGCTCAAAGCCATCCAATATCCTCGGGTATCACTTTGTGCTCTATGCCACTTAACCCATCTGTTCCCATTTCCACCTCTACATTTGGAGGAATTTTAAAATATTGATCCTTGAAGAAGTCCCTCCTGTTACGACCATGTGAAATGCTCTTCCCAAACGTCCTTCACCCCAAACAAGGTGACAGATGCTAACTGAAGCAGAACTATTTTTCACCTTGCAAACACACACGAGGTACATTCCACTGTCCTATGGCAGAGCCTCTTACCTGAACAGACAGCAGCAGTAGCAGCATAAATCACCAGTCCCCAGCATCCCATCTGAACTCCAGCGTTATAGGCGTGCAGCTCCGTTGAGTTAGAAGGAGCCTGCAACACACACAAATCCAAAGCTGTCTCCTTGTAACAAGCAGGCCTCAGCCACGAGCGGCTCTCAGCAGGCCTGCCAGCGGCAACCCCCCCTTACCTTCGGGTCCCCCTGGAAGATGACCTGTCCCATGAAATCCGTGTAGAACACGGCTTCGGCGATGATGGAGAACCACGTCAAGAGGTGGCAGACGCAGAGCCGCAGCAGCTCCTTCGGCATCTTGAGCATGGAGAGCCAGAGGAGCCTGACGGTGGTCTCGGTCTCCCCCTCCTCGCTCTCGGTGTCCCCGCTGGAGTTGGTGGCGCCGCTCTGGTTGCGGTGCCTGCAGCGCTGCCGCTGCCTCTTCTGCATGTCGTAGATGTCGTTCATGCTGCGCGAGGACTTGATGAGGACGATGGCGTTGGCCCGGCGGAAGCGGTACCGGTGGGAGCCGATCTTCCCGTAGTAGGAGAAGGTGTAGGAGGGCTGGCGGTAGAACATGTGCCTGCGCCGCCGCATGGAGTTGGAGGTGCTGGACTGCTTCATGCCTATGCGGGCCTGCCCGTTGAGGAACTCCTTCGGGAGGGACCCGTTGGCGTTCGGGGCTTTGTCTTCGTTCAAGCGATTATCGAGCAAGGTCTCCTCCTCCTTCTCGTTGTCCCTGAGGAAAGCAGACAGGTGGTTGAGTTTGGACTTCATGATCTCCTGGCTCGTGTTGTGGGGAGTGTTGGGATACGAAGCGTCCTGAAAAATGGAGGGTTCGATGTCGTGCAGGAAAAGCAGCTCTGACTCAATCTCCAGCGTGGCGTCGGGCATGTGGAGAACCGAGTCACTCTTGCTCCTCACAATGTTCACCTCGAGGAACTCCATGTTGAGATCGTGCTCTGACTGAACCTCGTCGTGGAACATGGAGGCCCCGTACGGCTCCTCCTCACTAATCACATTCAGTCGATTCAGAGGGGGGAGACTGCCACTGAATTTGACACTGGAAAGCGTGTCTCCTTCGTCGTCAATCCTGTCCTGCTGAGGGTTGTATTGCTCTTCTTCGATGCTAAAAAGGTGGAGAGCAACGGAGACAGAGAAAATAATGGCTGCAAAGAAGAAAAGGACTTGCTCTTGAGATTTAAAAATACCACCCAAGAAGGTCTGTGTCCAGTCCAGCCCTCCTAACATATAACCGATTGCTCCTCCAAGACCTGTGGAAGAAAAAAACCAGAGAAGCGAGTTCAGGAACGATCAATTCAGCCACAGCTTGGCCATCAGGAAGACTTGACAGCTGCCAAAACCACATTACCAGCTGAAAACGCGTGGATGTTGAGGGCCATGTCTTGCTCTTCACTGTCCACCACGTCCAGCAGGTAGGCCCGAATCGGCCCCTCGGTGGCGTCGGCGCAGAAGTCCAGCACCACCACGCCCAGCACGGTGAGGACGATCCCGATGGGCTGCTTCTCCGGGACGTCGCCGATGGCCAGGCCTGGGGACAGGGAGAGGAGCTGAAAGGGGAAACCACCAACAGCAGGGTCATGCTGCTGAGAGAAAGGGGCCAGCACATTGACTGGAACCACCCCTTACAGAGTGACACACCAGCCTGGACTCTGGCACAGCTTCATAGGTGGGCTGGGACAAAGACTATGTTTGTACATTTGTAAGGCTGACATTTATTGTTCAAAATGTTATTTTTAGAGTATCTCTCAAACCTTGACGAGCACTGGATATTATTTCATGTTTCTCACGTGTATTTTCCTACAGCTGCTGAAGGCTATTTTTATAAAAGACAGCCACGGTGAGAGGGGAGCATCTAAAAGCAAAATGGCAGACTTCACCTGTCAGCTCCAAACACAGGTAACTGCACTGCTCCAGCATGCCTGACATGCAATGGTCACAGTACACCCACCAGGATAAAGGGAATTGCAACCCCTTCACCCCTCTCTTTTCTTTTCTTAAACATTCATAGTTTCTAGATCACTTTTAGAAGCAGAACTTTCAAAGATGGAGCAATGTGACAGTGCTTTGCATTGCAAAAAGCTTCTGCTGATAGCACAGGATGAAATGCTTTCTGTCTACACAGTAGAAAGGCAGCATGAGTATCTAGCTGGAGAGTTTGTCATGAAACCAACCACTGACAAAAGCACAAATTACTTGAATCAAAGATTTAAAACTTACACATGCATGACACTGATAAAACCCTTAGTGTTTCTGATGAACAAAAGACTGTGGAAAGAAAGAAGCTGCCTGGGCCACCCAAAATCATCTAAATCTCAAGTGCTGTGACTCCTGCACATTCAGTCCTCACTCATACCAAGTCCTCTGAATGCTAAAGAAGTTTCTGTGTGTTCTGCACGTGGCTG
>NW_008597992.1:38861-50907 GCF_000691845.1 Merops nubicus | reverse complement strand
AGGAAGCACCAACAGTGTCAGTGCTTTACATTTGCTGGACACCTGAACAGTGGAGAGAACAAGGGCTGAACAAAACCTAGACACAGATCTTGGGATGTGGCTGCATTACTGTTAGGACTGATGAATCTCTTTCTTCTCCTTGTCCCCCTCCCTAAGGCTGCTATTGCCAGCAGCCGGGTTATGAAAAGTGACCACCTCAGTTTCTGCAGCACCTCCTGTAGCCCCCAGATGAAATTAGGATTGCAAATCACTTCAGACTAAGGATAGAAAATTGTGAACATGAAATGGGAAGAAGATGGACAATGAAAGGATAAAGGGTCCATCTGGAAGCAAATCTGGTTACAAACCAGGCCTTCTTCTGCAAACCCCTAAACAACTCCTTTTGGGAGAGACTGGGAGGCAATGCCTTTTCTCTCTGAACAGTGACACAAGCCACCATTTCAGGAACTTCAATTTGAGAAAGACCAATATTGGTTTGCCATATTGTGCATCTGCTCCCAACAGCAGATCAGGTGCTTGTCTTAAGCTGATGTAAACTGAATGTTCAATGTTAGCTGCAAACTGCTGTCTTTTAGTATGGAACAGGTATCCCCAGAGAAGACCTGGGGATGTCCTGGCTCACTGCAGGGGGTTGGACTAGATGCCCTGTTGATGTCCCTTCTGGATCAAGGCATTTTATGATGACCATGGAACAGCTCTTACTTCAGTCTGCTCCAGGCTGCCTTGGGAGAGGCACAGAAGTATTTAAAGTGCTTTTCAGAAGAGGGTTTTTGCCCAAAATCTACCACAACCACATCCCAGGGACTGATGCACAAAGCACACAGCTCTCTTTCGTGGGGCACTGCAACAACCTCTGTGTTTTCAAGAAGTTTCATTGCCCAGAAGTACCACTGGAGTATCTGGAAAGCACAGGCTTTCTAGAAAGTGATGTGACTGTATTATTGAAAGAACTGCAGAAAAATACAAGACAGTATTTTGTGCTGATTTATTAGAAGCCGAGATGCTTCAAAATAAGCCTACAAACTGTCTGTGAGGTTGGCTTGCCAGCACTGGTGGCTGCTGACCTAAACTACTGTGTGGCAGTGAGAGCTTCTTAGCACTTAAAATCTTGTCAGAGGGCTGCAGTCTAACATCTTGCATACATCTGGAGGAGGAGGGACAAGTCCTGGAGACACAATAACAAAGTACAATCTATACCATATGATAGCAATTCAAATAATTAATATTTGTTTGTGTAAATTAAAAAGAAAAAGCCTAAGCTAAATGTCATTCATCTGAACAGTTTGTCCTGTTGCAGGTTGCAGAAAATTGAAACCCACCCTATGGCAGCCCAAGCTGGCTTTAAAAAGCTAACAAGCTGAGCCAAGGTAATGTTCCATTCACTTCCCTCAGTTAGTAAAACTTTACACAATAGAGCTGCATCTAACTCAAAAAAACCCAGGGAGCCAAGAGGATATTATTAGGTGCTAAGTTCCTTTCATTTGGAAAGTCCAACCCTGATGTAAACATTTCCTCAAACGTACTCGCTGTCACCTCTCCTACACTAAATTTACAAAGAGATTGTAGATTAAGTTCTGTAGTAAACTATGTTCAAGGGAAACTATTTTTACCAGCTTTGATGAGGGCTCAGGAAAAATTATTTTCCCACATAGTTTTTGATAAACAAATATTAACTGTGTTCTGGACTTTTTCAATACCAGGTCTAAGAAAAGCACAAGAAAAAGTGAAAAGATAATTTTTGAAATAATGCTGGAAACAGGATGTGTTGCCAGATATGCATTAAAGGGAAAATGGATCACAACAGGAAACATTTCCCTGTGAACAGGTTGCTACAATTTTCCCATGTCAAGGATCGACCCAATTGGTCTCAGGGACTGCAAACACTGCTGGGGACCATTGTATCAGTAGCACTGCAGGAGCAGTCACAGCTCTGGTCACACAGCACCAGCACAGCACCCTAACTTTGGAGCCAGAACAGAAACGTGCAGGATGAACAGCTCCAACGCAGCACTGCAGAGATCTCCTACCATCTGAGCTCTGAACAAGTCAAACCCACTGCGTGCCGTTAGCTCTGCCTCCTGCAGCAGGGTGCAGAGCAGGCGTGCCGGCAGGAGGTGTGTGCAGGGGCCCTCCTCCCTCCTTACCTATGACAGAGCCGTTCAGGAAGAGCGCCACCCCGAAGAGCACGCCGATGCAGAGCGCCAGGATGAAGGGCCGGCGGCGGCCCCAGCTCAGCGTGCAGCGGTCGCTGGCCGAGCCGATCAGCGGGGTGAAGATCAGCCCCAGGATGGGGCTGAGGAACCAAGTGAGGCTGTAGTATTGTTCAGGAAGACCTAAAACAAAGAGGAAAAACCACTGAGTGTGTGGTACACACCAAAAGTTTCACTTTACACGTGAAATTTCGTTCTACCTTTGAAAGCCGTCAACTGATCAGTAATGTACCTACAGCAAAACCAACCCAGTAAAGACTTTATCAATGGTTAAAAACCAAACAGCTTAGGGAATCACAGATTATTTCATTTTCAAATACCTGGGCAGTAAGAAGGCAACAATAGATACAGTTAAGCTACTGAAATAAGTATTAAAATAAAAAAGGTATCTAATAGTGGAATCACTAGTGTAAATCAGTGACTCCTCTCAGAAAATATCACACTGCTGCTGAGTGTGTTGATTTTTTTTTGGATGGAGGTGTTGGTGGGGATGGCCCCTCTGAAGAAGTAGTGGCCACAGGCTGCTGTGTGGAAGCCAAATAGCTTTGGTGCATCCTCTATCCATTTGTGGACTACAAAACCAAGGATCCTTAGGATGCTTGGAAAGCTACTTGGTCATCACACACACATATCCCCTTCTCAGCAAAACTCTCACCGTTCAACAGGAGCTGGATACTATAGTGATACTGTCATCTAAGACCACCAACAGAAAGAGCTACTAAAGTTTTAATGGACTGAGAATGTTGACCAGAATTTGTCTTTCATGAAACGTCTCATTTTTAAGCACAAAAACATTTACTTATGAAAATGATCAACAGACAAAAAAAAACACCCAAACAATTTTTCATTAAACTCTAGAGAAATCTAAGTAGGTTGCTTATCCCCACTATCCTTGCTTTTTTGCCAGAACTGAGGTGATGATTGACAGGATCAGATAGAAACAAATGGGATTTATGATGCAATAATTAGCTATAAACCCCCCACCTTGTTACCCACAGTGATGTCTGGGGCAGGACAGGCGCCCAGGCCCTGCTCTGCAGCTCTGCAGCTCGGCGAGCGCTGGCCTGCAGATGGCAGAGTGGCCCAGAGGAGCAGCTCCACCCGGCTCCCTGGAGACCTGCCTCCCCCTCCTCCCAGCAGCACCGCCCGGGAACCACTCTGACACGGTTCTTAGCAAAGCACTAAACCCAAAACAACTTCTCGCAGTACAGCTGGTGCCAATCCCCCCAACACTCAGTGTCTTCACCCTAGGAAGGAGAAGCATTTATTATTCAAACCCTCACGGGAGCGTGGGCAGCATTTGACCCTTGCTGGGAGATGAACCTGTGCCTTCTGCTCCCCGTTCAGCACACTGTGGCACCCATCACCCAGCAGGATTATACCAAACCCTGCCCAAAATAGCCTGTGCTGCAAATTTGGAAGTCTGATCTCCTGCTCTTTAAAGTACCATCAGATCTTGACTAACAATGCTGACTACTTCCATGAGAAAAATCAAGATTCTCCTGAGACTGTTGTGTGCTCTGCAGTGATGCAGAGACTGCATTATAGGAAAATAAGCTATTTTTTCCCCCTAAATCAGAAATTACATCATCAGGATTCAAAGTCCACCCTGAGGCTGAGGTCTGTGTGACCTGACTCAGCTTTAGCTAATGAACAAGCTAACGGTGACAGTCACCTTGAGGAGTATAGAGTTAACAGAAAAGACTTGCCTCTCCTGAACCTGCTGGGCCTGTGTTTTGAGACCAAATATGCCCATGAACACCCTGCCCCTGTGGGATGGGGATGGCATCGTGGTTTGGCCATCTCTCCTTGTTACAGGCAGCTGAAGGCCTGTGCAGGAGGCTGAGACTCCACCTCAGCACTGACCACATAGCTACTGAGTCCCTCTGCAGCAGGCTGTGATCTCTAGGGACGGGCTGAGCTGGTACACACGCACCATGGTTCAAACCACTGCCTCTTGCTCAGCTTTTTCAGCTCTTTGGTGATGGAAGTTTTAGCTGAGACATACTTGCAACAGTCTTCCCAAGCACAGCAGCAGGTCCAGGCACTTTGCATTTAACTGGCACCTCCCCTGCTCCAAGGTGCCAATGCTCATCAGTGCCTGAGCTGGCACATGGATGGGGCTGTCTGCTTAAAAAAATAATGATGGGAAAGAGGAGCTACTGGGTGATGCCAGGTCACTGCAGAGTCTGTTTTAAACTTAGAAGCTATAGCTTAACCAGCCACTGATCTTCACTCTAGCATCACGATCATTCAGATCATCAGTATCTGAAATAATCTGATGCCATATCCCTGCAAGAGGTCTGTATGTTGAGAACAGAAGTTTCTTTTCTGAATTATGTTGTGAGCTGTGAATTATGAGCTGGGACGTCTCAGTGGAGCTCATCCATCAGTAAACACTTGGGAGATGGGAAGGTTTTGCAGTAAATCACACAGATGTTCTAAATAAACACAGGGGCTGAAGGTTGGCAGGAGCTCCATTACCAGAATTACAAGCATCCTCCTATCTTATATGAATAAACAACCTTAAATAGATCAAGGTGAGTAAAATGGACGCAATTAAGAGACTCTCTTAACATTCCAACATCCACTGAGACAACTGACTTGTTTTAATGGAGGCTATGAGCAGGAACAAGAAGGAAACACTGGGGACAGGTAGATGCAGGGACCCAGGGGCTTGCACAGCTCGATGACTCTGTTCCTGTGGCCACCACTGTGTCTCCAATCTACAACAGCACTTCTCTGCAAGGCATACACCTTTTAACAAAAAAAAAGTTCTGGAAATAGTTAAACCATTTGAAATGAGGACTTCTGCTGAGAATTCAAACTTGTTTGCAAGTATTTTGCCTTCAACTGAAAAAAAATGCCCATTTCTAAATTAGAAAGATAGTAGGGTGGTTTTTTTCTTTTTATGCTTTATAGCCACAGTTAACCAACTGTCATAAAAACGTCCTAAGGTTATTAAAAAACACAGTGAGTTTTACTGCCAGCATTACTTTGACTTCAGTACTTTCAAGGTCAACTTTGCATGTAGTAACTCAAAATCAGATTAAGGCCTGCATTCTGGTTTGATTTTACAGGCCAGTAAAAGAAAGGAAAAAAAGGTTTTTTACCCAATCTCTGTTACGTGCCTCCAATTAGGAAGTCTTATCTTTCCATGTATGAGTCAGAGGAGCTGAAATGCTTTCTTGAGAAGGCTTTATTTTCACTGATTGAAAAGGGTGATCTTCCTAAGTATTATAAATAAAAACCTAAATCCAAATATTTACATTGAAAAAGGCTTACTTTGCAAAAGACAAGAATCTCAGAGACTTCAGAAAAGAGCTAGTGATGTAGCTTTTATGGAGGGGTAAAAAGGACACTTCAAACCCCAAGAACATTGTGTTTGGAGATCCTTCTTTATACAAACCACTTTGATATTTTTTATTGAACTACTCTTCAGCAGCCAAAATATCTATCTTTAGAAAAAGAGGCCACAATAAAAATCTATACAAGAATTAACAGCCCCATGCCAAGAAAAATGGAGGCATTTCTAAAAAGCTTTCAGTGCTCCTCGAAGTAAACAGGAAAGGGATAAACTTTAAGTGAAACACAAGCAATTCCCACAGATTGTCTGATGGTAGGAACCATCAACGTGAGCACAACCTCTTTTTTCTCCTGCTGGAGAAGTCGTGCTATAGGACTGTAACAGAAGTGGTGGGGCTCTTAGAAATTCTCCTACAAGCATAAACTAGCAGTTTACAAAATCACAGTATGTGTTTTCTATACTGTTGTGCAGAACTCGGAGGAGTTATTTAGTAAGAGAAGTTTGTGACTTTTCTTTCCTGCAAGGAAACTGTGGTTAGGATTTAGTTGGTTATTCAAATGGAAAACTACTGAGCAGGGTTAGAGAAGATTCCTGGTGGCAAGTTGGTGCATGTGCAAGCTAAAACAAAACAGCACAGGAAAGATGGATTTGTTGGTGGGACAGTTCCCTCTTGAAGAACCTTCTCCCTCTGTATAGATTTGTCATTTCTGATGTCTGTACTCAGCACTGTTGCTGGAAAGTCAGATTTCTGTAGAGCTCACAGCCATGTTCTATGATGGGCCTTCCAGGAAAGAGCTTTCTGAAGCACTGAGCACTATCTCCACTGTCCCCTGAAGCAAGGCTTCAAAACACACTTTGCAGATGTTCTTCATAAAATTTATGCTTCATACTGGCAGTCCACAGGACCTTCATCATTTCAACAGTAGGTCTGCTTTAGTGCTAGGCATTTTCAAAGAAATTAGAACATTCCAGACAGACAAGGAGAAGTCCAGCCCCAAAATATTTTTTTCCCATTAAAAGAGGCTGTTCTGGTTTTAGAATCTCAAGTGTCTGCATACCTGATATGCATATTTAGGTTGGCATGCACGATTTGGCCTTAGAAGCAAAATAAGTAAGAAAACTAAAAATTGAAATATTTCAACAGTTTGTGTGTATAGATGTATATGTGTATACACAAACTTCCAGAGGTTTGCTGCCTCACAAGAATGAGCTCCAATAATGAAGCTTCACAGCAGTTGGCCCTGCGAAGGGCGTGAGGCTGTCGAGGAAGGCAACTACATACCCATCCCAAGGGTTCCTCTCTGTGTAAACATATCCTGCTGTACTCACAGAACCCCACCATTTCACACAGTGTTTTAAACTGGGAAGACAGTTAAGAAGGCATCCAAGCCAGAAGAAGATGACGATGAGCAGAAATGAAGAGATAAAGGGAATATTTTGATACCAAGAAGTTCCTTCCGATTCCCCATCTAGTGGCAAGGATGGAGCTTTAAATAAACCTGGCCGTGGTGCTGTGCCTGGCCAGCAGCCCTGCAGCATCCTGGCTCTGACGTGCACAGCAGATGTAGGGATGCTGGCTTGGACTAGATTTCAAGGCAGTACCTCACAGCAAGCTTGTCATCCACACCACTGCCTCGCCACAGCCTCTAGCAGCCAAATGTAAGAGGTCCCGGCCGCTGAGAGCTGCTCTACCCACCTGGAACAGGCTACAGCTAGGCTGGGACTGACTTTGCATGGCCAGGAGAAGTATCACGCAGCCTGTGCTGGTCCCAAAGGCTGCTGGGACTCACCCGTGGGCTCCAAGGCCAAAGCAGCTGTGTCCTATTACTAGTTCCATGCTGCTCCTTCGTTTTGTCTGTAATTTTCCACCGCCGTGCTTGCCTTGCCAGGTAGCAGCTCTAACAGCAAGCCTCCATCCACCAGCTTGGAAAAGTAACCTGGTGGCCTCTTGGGGGAGGAAGAATAACTGGAGGATTATTATTCAGCCTTTTACTGACAGCTAATCTGAGGAAACACCGAGGAGGAAAAAACCATATTGGATAAACAAGGTCAGTGTTTGTGCCGTGAACTGAATGTGGAGCAGGTCACAAGGCAGACTCAGGACTCTCATACAAATCAGTGAGAAAAAAGAGCAAAACACAACAACAGCTTCTGTTAGCAGCGACGACTGCCACTGAGACCCTCGTAGTATGGCATTTCCCAGCCAGCTACAAACAAACAGGACACTGGCTTCTAGTAAATAAGGGTTTGTTTTTTCCCAGACAAAAAAAGTGCCCAACAATAGTGGGACCAGCAGTGCTCACGGTTCACAGGAAATGCTCACTGTGTCACCACCAGCCTGAGGGCTGCGTCAGGTCACGAGTTACATGGAAGAAAGATTAAGTCACATTGCAGCAGTTTCTATTCAAAACCTCTTTTTGATAAGTTCTATTGGGGGAAAAATAGTTCTTTATAAGCTTAACAATAAGATCTGATATGGGAATAGGATGCTAAGCTCCTATTTTCATTTGTCAGAAATCATCACCTAGAGACTTGTTTATACGCTTAAAGTAAACACCATACAAATTTCTGAGCTAACCTGAGAAGCTGTCATGCCCTGCAAACACTTTGTACTCCACAATTTCACCTCTGTATAAAATACTGCGTGTTGCTAAAAATATTTCACATTGACCTGTTTAAGAATGCATTGCTTAGACAAGCAACGTAAACTAAATCAAATTGTGTTGAGAATGTATTTTTAAAGAGTCTGTCAAGTCAAACCAGTGCTTGACAGAAAGCTGTGAAAAAGTTAGAACCCCAGTATCTGCTCTTCATCTTGTTACAGCAGAATCACAGAAGCCACCACAAGCTCAAGCCCTTTAGCTTTGGAGTGTCTATATGAGAAATAAGGATTTCAGAATGAAGCTGCAGTCATTTCATAAGTGCACCCTGATACCCACTGATAGCCACTCCTTCACATTTAAAATAAAATGACACTGTTGGCCACACATTTAGGTCCCCCAGAGAACAAGCAAATGAGTTGCATGCCTGTTATGACAACTGTTACCACCATGAAACTTCAGTCACAAATCCTTTTGCTACTTGCTATCTCCCTTCAGCTTTTAGGACTTCTAAGGGCTTAAAGCTCATGTTTGACTTCAAGCTGCCAAAAAAATCACACCTGAGCCAATATATGTTGACCCAATGCACTGGAATAGACTTGACTGGTGGTCTGAGCACTACTGCAGGACAGTTGCACTTGTACACTGAGTTTATTGAGAAACCACCTTCTGACTTCTGGGCTGAAATAGGAACTGTGACCAACAGGGAAGGGATATGAAAAAGCAAAGGAAGATCTTCTAGTGCCAGTTACCACAACAGAACCAGCTTCCAAATGTAGGAGTGCAAGCTTTTAAGAAGGAAATGATTTTAAGCACTACCTAAAAGCACAACCTGCTATCACAGGAGAAGAGACAGTGTCTAGTTTGTACCTCTAATGCTACAGTATCTTAGAGCTGCTGGTGTGAGAAGAAATGAAACCAAATACCAGACTTCCATTTTTATGTGAAAGTTTTGTTTTTCCATCAAATTACACCTTCCCAGCACTTGATCAGAAGCCACTCTGGAGAAAAATTACACTAATTATTATGTGTGATCACAAGGCTCAGGTGAGTTGCAAGGGTGCAGGTGGAAAACCTCCCAGCAGAAGTGGTACTGGGAGTGTTGGAACTGAGCTGGATTCCTACATAAATCTGAGAGCCTACCGAGCTCCTGGGCACCTTTATGCCCTCAGTGCCTCTGAAATGACCTATTGCAATCAACACCACATAAAACAGGAGCAATATCAAAACTGGGGCTTCAGTTTTTCCAGTGGTAAAATTTACATCCTGAAATTCTTCTTGTGCCTGTCAAATAAGAGCTCCTCTGCTTAGCCAGCAACATTCACAAGCTGTCAGCACATTATTTCCATCTCACAGGCAGGAGTACGTGCACTCTGCAATCTGAACATACTTTTCTGGAGCACAAATTCTCACCCACTTGCAAGAAGTCTGTCTGTCCTCTCCTTCCCCCTCCTGTTCAGCTCCTGTCAGCAGGGATGTCTGCACAACAGCTGGGCTGTTGTTGCTCCAGATAGGAAGAAAATGAGGAATCAGTTGTGGGACACTAGAGTGGAGGGGGACAGCACGATTCCTCCATTTGGATGGGGTCATTAGCACTCAGGGGAGTGATAATCAAGAGATCAAATACTTAATAGGAGCATTACAAAGGTGTATTACAAGCACCCTCAGTAAGTTTGCAGACAACACCAAACTGGGTGGGAGTGTTGATCTGCCTCAGGGTAGAGAAGCTCCAGAGAGACCTGGCCAGGCTGGAACGATGGGCCAAGGCCAATGGTGTGACATTCAACAAGGCCAAGTGCTGGGTCCTCCACTTGGGTCACAATGCCCCCATGCAGCGCTCCAAGATGGGGAAGAGTGGCTGGAAACTGTCTGGTGGAAAAAGACCTGGAGGTGTTGATTGTCAGCCAGCTGAAGATGAGGCAGTGTGTGCCCAGGTGGCCAAGAAGGCCACCAGCATCCCGGCTTGCATCAGCACTAGTGTGGCCAGCAGGAGCAGGGCAGGGATTGGCCCTGGACTGGGCACTGGGGAGGCTGCCCCTGGAGTACTGGGTTCAGTTTTAGGCCACCCACTCCAAGAAGGACCTTGAGAGGCTGGAGTGTGTCCAAAGAAGGGCAATGAAGCTGAGGAAGGGTCTAGAGCAGAAGTCTTGTGAGGAGCAGCTGAGGGAACAGGGGTTGTTCAGCCTGGAGGAAGGGAGGTTTGGGGAGACGACCTCACTCTACAGCTCCCTGAAAGGAGTCTGTAGTGAGGTGGGGTCAGTCTCTTCTCCCAAGTAACAAGCAACAGAACAAGAGAAAACGGCCTCAAATTGTTCCAGAGGAGATTTAGGTTGGATATTGGGAAAAATTTCTTCACCAAAAGGGTTGTCTAGCCCTGGACCAGGCTGCCCAGGAAAGTGGTGGAGTCACCATCCCTGGAGGGATTTAAAAGTCATGTAGATGACATGCTCAGGGACATGGTTTAGTGGTGAACCTGGCAATGGTGGGTTAATGGTTGGACTTGATCTTAAAAGGCCTTTTTCAGGCTAAATGATTCTATGACATAAAAAGCATGGTACTTAGGCTGACAACCAAGGGCAAAATACAGAAATTCTTTCCAAAGCTGCCAGCAAACGTCAGCTGCAGCTCACCCTGACTGCATGAGGAAAAATCCACAGGACCAAAGGTGACACCCTGCAGAGGAGAGGTCTGTGGAGCATTGCCTTCCTCTTCCAGTGCAGGGATCTGCATCCACCCGATATCCAAAACTTCTGCAGCAGATTCACACCTGTAAAATGCACCTACATTTCTGCTTTAGTCAGCCCCTGCCATATGGACTAGATTATAGATGAAATATAAGGATAAAATTATAGATGAAAGCTGGGTCTAGATTTGAGATATATGAACAAATAATTTATAGGAATATTAAAAGGATGAAATCAGGTTAGAGATCCTGGACAAACTGCCCAACAATTCCATAAAACTTGTTTGCATCCAACTACTAACAAAATGTAAAATTTGAAGTACAAGTCACACTTCTACAGCAGAAACCACTTCCAAAACTTTGGAAGTTATTCCAACTGTTACACACCATGCCTACAAGTAGACCAGAGTCACCCATTTTGAAAGAACAACTAAACTGGTAATAAAGCAATGCTCTTGGTCTTCAACAGCTTCAGTACAGAAATATTACTGTGGTGTTCTGTGTGAGGAGTCCTGGAGGTGTTTTGAAGCTGCAGAAGAGTCATATCCCCTTCTGGCAGAGCTACTCTGCCTTTCAGTACAGCAACAGCTCCTGAAGTTACCCACGCAACGGCACGTCGGCACCAACCACGTTAAATACCACTGCTGAAAAATGGAATTAAGGAAACGACCCACAGGCCTCTTAAAGGGTTTCACCACCCAGTCTTCCCATTTTCTGTCTGCTCAATTATTGCTTCTCAACCTCCTACAACTGTCCTCCCCTTCTCCTATTTGGCAGCCGTGGGAGCTGTCAGTGCCTCACGAAGCTGTGCTGCTACGCTGCCATTCTGCCAAAGCTCTAGAAAAGTCTGTGGCTTGCCTGACAATTTCTAGTTTATAACCCAGTTTTCTGGTGCTGTGTCAGGAAGGAGAAGCATATGTTAAAAGAAGTGAGCCAAAGGTACGTGGGGAAGGGGGAGAGGGGGAGCAAGAGCCTGAGAACAGCTGAGGCCTGAAGCATCAGAGAAAACAGAAGCACTGATGTGCAGGCACATGAATGAGGTTTTCCTTTTAGCAAGATCATAAAATCTGTCAGGTAAAGCTTTGAAAGCTTTATTTATTTTAAAATTTATAACCCTCCTACTAACCTACTTCCACAAGAGTAACCTGAATTCAGGTCAAAGAGTATTTCTAGATTACTGCCCTTCCAACAATCCAGTTTTCTACTTCCTCAGCCACTACCAAGCAACTGCTAAGGGAGACCTATG
>NW_008597992.1:5956-38830 GCF_000691845.1 Merops nubicus | reverse complement strand
TTTCCTGCTGCAGGAGAGCAGGAACCAGAAGCAGCACATACAACACACACCCTGCTCAGGGAAAGACCAAAGAACCAATTGCTGTTGTAAAATTTTTTATTCCAGTAAAAATGCTTAGCAATTCTCAGAGGTTGTGCAGAAAGATAACCTTACTGGAAGTACAGCCCTTGTTCTTGCCAATGTCCATTCAGTCCAACAAAAAGTGGCAGGTTTAATTAAACCAGAAGATGAACCTTTTATAGAAAGACCACGGAGAGTGCCAAACAAGCTTTCTCCACGCTGCACCAGGTCATTAAGCTCCAGAGAGGGCACAGAAAAGCAACACTGCCAAGAGCTCCTATTGACTGATGAAACTGGTTCACTGGAGCTTTCTAGATTATCTGTGCCATCCACTTTGGCTCTTGGGAAACTTGTTTTTAACTTCTCTTCCTCCCTCACTTCTTAACCAATATTTAGAAATACATCACTTTGACACTAACACAGAATTTGCATCACAGTGCTTAACAAGCTGAAATTGAGCACAGATTAAATCTGATGCAACTTCCAGTGTGCTAAATCAGCAGTAAAAGGAAAATTTCTTTTTAACCTCCACCGAGAAACAGTTACAGGGAGGTAACAAAGGTGTTTACATGAAATAAAAAGCTAAGAACGTTAGTCATGGTCCCAGAAAAATGAAGGTTGCATTGAATTGTTAAAAAATATATATCTCTCAGTCTAACCACTCAAGGCTAACTTCACAACGTCCGTGCATTTACCCCCAGGCTGCAAACGCTGTCTCCTGTTGCTGGCCAGTGAAGCAAGCTGCAGATACAGAGGGATTTAAAGGTCACACACGACGACACCACCATCTATTTCCTATCACTCACAAACATCTAAACACATGCCGAGGCGCAGAGGAACGCAGCCATCGATACATTGTTTTGCCACACTCCTCCTCCCCCTGCCTTTTCGGGACGCAATGAGGCTGCCCCTGCTGTACGTGCTGCCCGGCTCCCAGCCCCTGGCCTTACGTAAGGCTGCAGCACTTCCCTGCCCCGGCTCCCCGCCAGCTCAGGCAGCAGCTCCAGTGACGTGTGTCCCCCGGAGGTATGCAGCATCCCACTTTATCCCAAGCTCAATAGGGCTTTTCGTCACCGCTTCTACAATATTGGCAGTTTTATAAACAAAGGCATTTTGGTTCAAATGCGCTTTAAAATCCTCAAGCTCAAGAGACTCTTACATGTACAGTAGAAATCTTCCAGCGCCAACTCTCAAGCCCATTCTCTTAATCAACAGTGCAACAGTGGAGCTTTTGTTGCTGGGATTAAACATTAATCCCCCAGAATATGACCATCTACTTACATAGCTGAACCAAATCCTAACCAAAAACTGGCATTAACACCTACATTTCCCTCCCAAGTTGAGCCAAACCTGAACTGTTAACTCTGAAATCTGCGTTCAGCCTGGATTGAACTGACACCTTAGCAGCCCCTAAAATACCTGGTTAACAAGCACCTTTGTCCTGCTTGAGTTTCCAGTGAAAATCCTACAGCTGGGAGGGGGATGCCCAGCAGCACCACACGGCAGCAGTAGGTGAACCCTGAGCCCTCAGTTTGGTTTTCTGGTCCCATGCTGCTCTGTGGTGCAAGGATTTTGTGTCTAAGGGAAGCTCTGATGACCTTATTGCACTGCTCTAACCAGACCTGGAGGAGAGGCAGAAGCATGACCCGAGCAAGGGCAAGATGAAAAGCGTGGCTAGGACATTCCAAATTTTATGAGACTTGCCAAAGGTTAAGGCTTAAAATATCATTCTAGCAAGCACTGGGCTAGAAGGGATCACCTGGATTCTAAACTCCCACTCACTGCAGCAGAAGTTTACTCCTGGTGTGTCTGTGCTACCCCACCAACCCCCAAGCCCTAGGAGACAATGAAGGATCTGGTTCACAGTGCCAAAAAAATGACTGGCATATATATCCATCCCAGCATGGCACCTGGTCAGTGGATCCAGGGACAGAACTTGAAACAGGAAGGCACACAGACACGAAGGTAGCCAAAAAAGTGATTTTTTTTGTCAAGCAGGCAGCCAGGGAGAGTAGGGTCAGCACAACAGTCATGCCCTTGAATTGCAAGCAGCAAAGAAAACAGCTCATTTCCAGCCTCAAGCTGCATGTGTTAGAAAACACAGTAAGTGTACAGCAAAGTAAAATGCACAGAGCTTGTCTTTGCACACTTGTAAAAATCATCCTATTATTCCTCAATTTTTAGGTGTGAATTTTTGAAAGCCATGTGAAAACAGTGACCAAAGGAGGTGTTTTTTGGCCTGTGTATGCCTGCAGATACCACCTGAGAAACCTCCATCTTTCTAGGGATTACTGAGCAGACAGCTGATCTTTAAATTTCAGCTGGGATCACATTTGCATCGTCCTTTTAAGGGTCAGTAAATGGTGCAGGCAGCTCGTTCTATAATTACCCTAGCTGACCTAAGGCAAAAAAAATATGAGCTAATAAACATTATAGGTACCCCTCATATAAACTTCAAACTCTAAAAGTAATTTTTTTCCAGCTAGAAATGCCTGAATTAGAGGGTAAAAAAGCTGAACTGATCCTGTCTGCACTCCTTAGGCCATTCATGGCATGCAGCCTCAAAGTGCTTTACACCCTGTTTCAACACTCAGAGCCTCCCACCAAGTCACTGTTCCCACAACAGGGTTACAGAAAGTGTATTGTTAATTGTTACTACACTGCAAAATCCACCTTCTGGCCTTTCTGAAGTCCTCAGGACTGCAGGTTTGTTTATGATAGGAAGAGCCAATCTGCCTGGGGTCATTTTTGTCACGACTGCTACTGGAAAGCCCTAGCAGCTATAAGTCAGCTAAGAACAGTAACACTGCAGTCACTTCTAAATTATTTGCTATTTTAAAAGTGCTGCTGAACTATACATAAATAAGTACATTGCCTCTTCTAACTCATTATTCATTGTACACTTAAACCAGAGGAATTTTGAAAATAACCCATACTAAGCTCCTAAAGGGAAACTGCATACCTCTAAGCAGTTGCCTTTATTGAGGTTAATTCCTCATGTGGCTATATCAAGGGAAACATAAATCCTATTAGTGCTTTTCCGATTTGCTTCAACAAATGAACTGCAGGCTGTAGTTTGCAGCCATGGGTTTCCATGTAGACCACTGCTCCAGGAAAAACAGGGCAGTCCACCACTTGTTTTAACAGTCTCGAGACACAAATGCTGGTAGCAAGAGTATTAGACTGAGAATTTTCATTTAAATTCACTGAGGGTTGTCCTGCTCCCCTCCCTGCCCCTCACGTGGTCTTCCTCTAGAGCTATTCACACCCCAACTGCTTGCCTTATGGGGAAAGCATTATAGAAAATAATGCTCTGAGATGAAATTATGGAGGCTGATTAAAAAGACAGTGTTGGTGTTTATGCAGCCTGCCTCAAACTTTCCTACACGCCTTCTTCTATAAACTTGTGTGTTTTGGCTTCAGCATTCACTTACACGAAACACGTTCCACACGCGGCCCGCAGAGATTTAAAAGCAGAGCTGCTTTCACATTGAAGTCTTCTGAACTCTGGCTATACAAAAATCTTGATCTTGGTATTTTGAGCTTGCAGGATCATAGTATGAAGTTGCACACATGGGAAATGTTGGTAACTAGAGCAGAGCTTAACCCCCAAATCCCAGGCAACACTCCAAACAACACATCCAGCGCGTCCCGGAGGAGCGGCTCCCCCACCCTCACCGAGCTGTTTAAAAATTACACCACTTGTGTTTCTACATGAAGGGAAAGGAGAGCCACGGAGTCATTTGGTACCAAATAACTGGAACAGATAGCTTGAAATAAAATGTAATCACACAAGATGAAAAAGACTTCGTGCCGCAGAGGTTTTTATCCTGGCGTGTGTTAGGTTTCACAGTCAGTAGGACTGTGCATGGAAGGATAATTTACCAATAAAATCTGAAGCTGAACAAGCAGAGCACATCAGCAAGTAGGACAGCAAGCATTTCCAAACGTGCAAATAATGAGAATTAGGCCTTAATGTGGACAAAGCAGAACAGAACTTTTCCAAACAACCAGACAAGTATTTTTATCATATTGTGAAACTGTTTTACTTTACATCACTTTGTTTATTTTCTTATCATTTGAAGTTCTAAAAGAATGGAATGAGTTATAGGGGTAGTCAGCAAAGCAGCATTATTCAGTCATCAACAGAGGAAACAAAAATAATTTTCAAGACTGAATTTGGCAGTTCTTCATATCTGACTGAGAGAAATTCTACCAATCTCCTCCCCTGAAGATTACAGCTTAAGAACACTTGAAAACATTTTTAAACACATTTGCCACATCAGTGGGGTAAGAATCCATTCTGCAGACAAAAAGCCTTCCCCTTCATTTATCTCCATAACTTCCCAAACACACTGACTGCCATCCAAACCCATGGAGCCCCTGCACAACACTTATGACCTATGGCTTTGACCACCTCAGAGAAGTGAGCACTTGTTAAGATGACTCCTTAATTAAATTATGGAGAAAGAGCCACCCTCAGCTTTTTAACTGATTATATCTTACATTCTCATTCAGTCCCCGAACATCCTGAAAGCTCCCCCACATGCTTCTTCAGCTTTTCCATCCTTACACAACATGTTTGTCTCTGGAGGGACCCAGGAAATCCCTAGGGAAGGGGTGTCCTTGCCACAGGTTGCTAGCGATGAACTCCAAGACCAGTGCAGCTTTGGAAACTGTTTCTTGCACACTGCTATTTGTTGAACCAAAAAGGAAGGAAAACATTTACAACTCAATTTGCATTTCAGACATGACAAAGTTTCCTTCTGCTCTCATTTAAAGTCAGTAAGCAACAGTCAATTCATGTTGCAAAAGCATTAACAGGAGTAAGGGAAAAAAACACCCAAATCCTTTGAATAAGCAGTTTCTCTACAAAGGTAGATACAGTGCAGAACTACCACAGAGGTGATAAACTATCTAGCAACCAGAAACCTATTTTTGTAAATTTTTACAGTGTAATGACTCAAGGGGAGAAAGGAGGAGCAGAGCACAGTGCATCTGTTCTTCATTTCTGTTGTAGCTTGGAGCAGAATACCAGATCAGATGTTTCCGAGGCTGCAGTGGCATCCCAGCGCTACAGAAATTGTTTAATTTGCATCTGGGCATGATAAACAATCATTTTTAAGTCACCTGATGTAGCCCATGTAAGACAGCAGGTATGCCTGTAATGACTCGTCCTTGCCAGCAACGCCTGGCTTGGCAACACGCTGTGTTTGACTTTCCAAATCAGGCAAGGAAAACACAGTGACTGCTGCAGCCGTACCCACCGCAGCTCATCTGTCCCCGTAAACAGCTATTTATCTCAGTACCTGAGGCACCTCCTTGGGTTTAGATCCATGAAGATTTCTCAAAGTTTAATACTAATTTTAGAAAATGTAATTTAGCATTAATTTTCCTGCCACCTATGTGAACTCTGGCGGCTGACCTTGATCTCCATTCTCCAAAAAAACCGCTTTCATTTCCAGAAGTGTCCAGACTCAACATTTGGAAGAGGTATTAAAACACCTCCAGATCAAGAGTTCCTTTAAAGCCAGAAGGATATTTTTGGAATTTGCAGATTATCCTGGGGGATCTCAATTCTGATAGATGAATTACTGAAAGACCATTGTTTACAGAGCAGCACAACTCATAAAAGGTGGAAATTTGTGTTTTTAAACCATCCAGCTTGGGTTATCACTTAAGCCAGAAAGAGCAAAAATCAGGATCCAGAGGAGAGAAATTCAAGGTTCCTATGATCTGAGCAGAAGCTATACAAAATTTATCAGCATATTAAAACAGATTGCACTGCCTCATGGTGGGACAGGTGCCAAAGACAAAACTGATCCCAAGGGCAGAAGCAGGGCACAGCAGGGACTGGTCCTTTCTGTTCCATGTTCTCCACATCAGCACTTCCCTGGGGAAAGGCAGTCTTGCTCTGGAGGTGTTAAGGCTTCTTGAGCTGTGGGTGGAACCTGTTCCTGAAGACTGCCTGTCACAGTGACATCTCTGTTTTGACACTACTTATGGCTGCAGTTCTGCCTTCCAGATAACTCAGTCTCCATTTGCAGAAAGTTTGCTTCACTAAAGCACCTTTTACTCAGTGATGTGGAGGTAGGTGAAGTTGTGATTGCAGCACTCAACTGTTCTACCTCTGAAGTTCAAGCTCCTCTGCCTTTTCTCCAAAGTCTCCCACCAGCTGCTATGCAAAACGTTGGTGGGGTCACATGCAGGAGTGTCAGAGCAGTTCCAGCTGCTACACAAGACATCAGCTCTGTCCTCACATGGAGCACTCCTCCCAGCCTGCAGAGATGGCAGCTAACTGCAGCAGAGCACTAATGCAGCAGCCACCACTCCCCATCCATAACAGGAAATTTAAGACTCAAATCCTTCTGTTTACCCAGTCCCAAGAAGGTATTTGCATCCAAATCTTTACTTTTCAGAATGCCAAGTGGACAGGGACCATTGCAAGGTTGAAACAACTCAAAGAACCTACATTACAAAGGGATTCAACAGAAACAGGGCCAGCTAAGACAGATGCTACAGTGACAGTACAGTTACCTAGAAAACCTGTTTTCATCAACTTCTATGCTGTTTTACAAAGTGGAACAGTTTCCCATGACAGTGACTGCAAGGGGGAAGCCTGGTTTCCCCAGGAAGATGGGGAATGTGGATTACATACTCTTGCCCAAATGAGGGGTGACAACAAAGAAAGGACTTGCATCTTTTCTCAGTTTCAAAGCACAGGTGGAATCAGCTACCAGGTCTCAAGTACTTAGCAAGTGCTGCCAGCACTCATCAGCCACAGCCCCCAGCTAAAAGTCTTTCCCTCTCCTTGCTACCTGCTTATCCTATTTTTCTTTGCAGAGTTTAGGCTTTTGGGTCATTCTGACTGTGGGCAAGTTATACTGGCTTGTCTGATGAAAGCCTTTTAAATCCAATTTATTTCTGTAGAAAACCAGGTCATATCCAGGTTACACGCTCTGCATCTACCACACTACAAAATAAAAATCCACCACAAGACTCTCACTGAAGGTCACCAAATGTTAATGCAGTATATTGCTGGGTTTATCTATTTATGGAAATATCTGCATCTGTGCTGCTTTTTACTCACTGTTACTCAAGACTCCAGAGAGGAATGTGTTTATGTAGTGATATGAGCTATTGGGCATTTAACCAAACCAATGTAAATAAAATCTATGTCCTGGTTTTTCACCATTTAGTTAAATGGACTTGTATTAAATTTTATCAAACTCAATCAGCAGCTCAAAACTTCTCCAATATTTTCTTGCAAAATACCCTGCAGGATGTGTATCTGAAACCTTGTCAACTGTTGTTTGGTTAAAAGAGGATGATTAGAGTTCAGAGGGTACATCACAACAGAAACACTGTTGCAACAAGCACACAGGAGACCAGGAGAATAGAGTTTAAGAGGCTGCTGTTTTGACAATCCTCTTGAAGCATGCTTTATTAATGCATTACGTGATTTGGCAACAGCCTGTTGACATCCATTTCAAAAGCAGCCTTAATTTTATTTCCTTGAAAAGTAAGACTCCTGTTCATTAAGTAGTTCTCAGCCATTCCCTTCTTATAACCTGTTTCACAATCCACGTTCAAGAGAAAATCATTGATTCAAGTCTTGGTGTTGCAAGTTTCAAAAGCTGGGTGCCCAAATCTCAGTTCTGCATCTGCAAGTCTCTGCCACCAGAACCCCATCCAAAGAGCTGAAAGGTTTCTTTTTGCAGTGAAGAACAGGCAATAGCCTGCTGGAAAATTGCCCTGGTGGCAATTACTTCATAACAAAGAGCATGGAAGCATGATTGTGTTTCATCTGTTATCACTGTTCCAAAGTTACCTCTTGGTCAGAGTGGAGGGTCAAACTTAAAATCCAAACAGAAAACAAACTGAGATGGCTGCTGTGCACTCACACACATTCACAGGCTCACCTGACATCTTGCTCTCCTAGATCCTGCATTCCGAGTCCTGTACTCACCTCTTCTGCTCCAGAGCTGCCCTTGAAAGCAGAATGCAGCCTATACCCTTGCCTTAGCTACAGCAACAAGGTGGGGCTGAGGTGAGAGGGAAGCAGTGCAAGACAATTCAGTGACCTCATGTTAAAAGAGAAGTAAAAATAGGCAACAGACTGAAAGAAAATTTAAAAGCCGTAATTGATATGCAAATTAAAAAATACCTGCTTATAATTTATTAAAGTCCCATAACTAGTTAATGCTGCCACAGGCCAACAGTAGTCATGTGGCCTTACTCCTGCTGCTTTCCTAGATCTCCTTGGGGTGGTGGAGAAAAAGGTATTTGTGAGAGAAGGGGGACACATCAAAGTACTCCTAAGTCATTCCAAAACGTTCATTCTCTTAAACCTTGGCTACTGAAGATAAAAAGGAGGCAGCATGCTAGACAGGAAAGATTTTCTAGTAGAAAGTAGCCTCTACATATGGGTAGAGATGTCCACGTCCTCCTTAGGGAGGGATTATTTTTGGAGGCCTCAAGCTCCTTCCACAAACCACAGACTAAAATGTCTATTGCTGCAGGAGAAGAAAGATTTGGAGAACAGATACAAAATTAAAAACTGCTTTTAAACACCCATCCCTATATAAGAGCTGACACTCTGCATTTTTATGTGGCTTGCTTTGTCTTGCAGTGTACCTTATTGGTTCTTAGTTCCCAGACCCGTCCGTGTTTCTGGCGAGTCGCATCTGGTCACTCACTAAACTCAGACCACACAAGCTCTCCAAACTCAGGGAGCTTGGACCTAGATGATCTTTAAAGGTCCCTTCCAACACAAACCATTTTATGACTCAAGTATTCTCCCACAATTTTTACTGCAAACATTCTTTATACTAGGAAAAAGAGTATTAATGTTCTCACAGTACATGAAAGATCAAGGGCTTTTAAAGATCTGGAATGGGAGAAAACAGCACCAGAGCAAGCATGAGACTTATTTTAGAAGCAGCTTCTTTGGCAGACCTTATTCAGCCAAAAAAAGGGGAACAAAAAAAAAAGTCACCTACTGCTAAGTAATAGGAAGCACATTTCATGCTATGGGAGAAGCCTCTGAATTTCTTCACACTCAACTTCCCTTTCCTAGTGAGGCTATTTGTCCAAAGCCACACTGTCTCTACAATCCTGATGCCAGCACAAATCCTCATGTTACCCCAGGTGAAAATCTGCCATGTGTTATCAGTTGTGCCTCTAAAATCCAGATTCAGTGTTAAAGAGAAAGAGAACATTACTATAAAAAAAGCTCTGTAAGTAACAGCTATTGCACAACTGCCAGGCTGTGGCACTTCCCTTGATATGAAAATAAAGCCTGTGTTCCTACTGCCCCGGGATTAAAAAAATCTTAATAGCTGCATAGCACCTTTCCTTTAAAGGTGCCTTGAACATACCCTTAAACCTCCCACTAAGGATTACACATGTTCAAAACCTGTGCTGCTGTTGATTAGAAGTCAAAAGCTATTTTATGTAGACGAGTGATACATGATATGATAGTCAGCTTTACTGACTTGCCTGTTGGTTAAAGTAGTGCAGTAAAATTAGTCTTACACAACCCCTTAGTGGGCCTAAAATTAGCCAATAAGTAAAAAATGATGGGTGGGGAGGTTTTATAGTGCAATTAACATGTGCCTCAGGCACAATATTTGCTGTTTTATACATTCCACTGCCTGAGATCTGAATGCAAACTTCACATGATCTTAAAGACTAACTTCAAAGCTAACAAGGCTGAAAAATGTATTTAATTAAGTGTTTATTATTTTTAAGTTTTCTGGATCCACTGTAAATTCTTCTCCTTAGGTTAGCTGTGTTACAGTCCCCTCTTGGGACAGGTCAGCTCTCTAGCCATGATTTCTTCCAAGGAAGAATTCAGACCCTGCAATTCACTCTCAGCATCAAATGCTGCTACCCCTGGGAGGCCAAATGCAGTTGGATCGTGCAGGAATTTAACTTGGAGAGTCAAAGTGCAGGTTACAGTAATTCAAGCAGTTTCCTCCTGGTAAGACACAGCTTAATTGTAAGATGCAGCTTTGTAGAAAGACAGTTCTAAATACCTACAACCTTAACATAAATGTAATCTCTGGCAGAGGAATAAACCTAACTGCTTGAGCTGGAATAGTCAATGCTGCTTCATGTCGAAGAGCTTCCTCCATCTGTGAGTTTTTCCAGCCAGTCAGCCTTTTTTCACTTCAATTATAGACAGCCTCCAAAAGCTCATCCAATCCCTTTGTTCCCTTCTCCCCACCAGGTCTTTAAGGTTTTTAGATTTTCTTTGATCTCAGGCTTACCCTTAGGAAGGCTATCCCTTCCACGCTGAATTGAGTAAGCAACTGATACTTTAATTCCTTTGAAGAAACATCCCTAAAAGCTAACTTAACTCAACATTTCATGCTTGGTTTCTAAATCCATCTTCATAATCTGTCCTTTACCTACGTCCATTGACAGATATCAACACCAAATTTCAATGGAAATATTCACTACTTCCTACTGAAAGTTCACTCTAATTTTAAATCTCTTCAGCGTAATGACTTCTCAGCTACCACTTGGAGATTTCTCAGAATCAGCTTTCCAAATTAGTGCATAACACTTTTTCCACGCTGGCAATTTCACATGAACTAGTTTTTTGAGACCCATTTAAGCATGGCCTGGTATGCTTTAGGCTGGAAGAATTTGATAATTTTCATTTCCTGAGATACTATGTCTAAATGCTTTAACTGAGAAATGACAGCCCAAACCCCTGAACAGCATTTCTACATGTGTAACACAGAAAACAAGTCTCATGCCTTGCATGAGACATGAATGACTCCAGTATTTTACTGTTTTGAAAGCATATGAGAGAGACTTTATTTTCCAAACAAAACTAACCTACAGTATCCTCCTCTGCTTAGCTCAGCCCTTCTTAAAGTCTATTAACTAGCATTGAAATACAGTTTGCAGAAGTGCCACTCCTTAGTACTGCCTAAAAAGAACACCATGCTCAGGGTTAAGCTTCAAATGACCAACTTCAATATTTAATGCTATACTAGCTAATGTTTACTACAATAGCCCATTAACTCTCACAGCAAAACAGTGTGATGCCATCACAGATAGGCACTCAGATACAAAATGCACAAAAATCAAGGCTGCTCCTGTACTCTACCAGAGAAACATGCCTAAATTTAAGAGGCACTAGAGGTAAGCAGCACATGTAAACTGTTCATGTCTTTCCTTGTGAATTGTTAGTGGGTTTCCTTATGTGAATGCACACAGCTCCCTTTTGAAAGCACTGGTGTAATAGATTTAATTTATTCAGGGGAATGAGGAACAGTTCTGGTGCTGACAGTCAATTCCGTGCCCATTAACTATTCATAAAACACTCAATAGCATTGGGAGGAGCCTTTGTAGCAACAGGAAAGGCTTGGAAAAGCTTTTATCATATTAGACAAAATGTGAACCCTCATGTTTACAGCTACCACTACTCATTAGTCAGACAGCACGTTTTTCATGCTGAAAGCAGCAGCCACCCCAAGTCACAGAACACAGATTTTTATTCATTTTTTCTTCTTTAGGCACACGGATCCCACCTTTCAGAAGAACTGAAACGGTTTTAACTGGTTGCATTACAACCCAGATGGGTCTTGAATTATAACTGAAATAATCTAAAGTGACCAAATTATGCTATTCATTAATGACTTAAAGTATTGGTAACAGAAATCATGTATTGTGATTTCATTGAACAGGTTTCTTCAAAAAAAAAATAGGTGTCTCCAAGTTACATCATACCACTCAGTTTCTCCTCATTTTTATTTGCTGAAAATCCCTCTCAAGAAATTTAAAATGTATCCAAATTTTCCCTGAACTCTTATGAACTGGAAGTAGTTTTAGAGGTTTAATCCTTAGAAGCCAAGTTTAACTGTGGAAGAAGATATATTGGCATTTATAAACAATGGCAGGGATTTTAATTCCCTCTCACAGAAGAGAAGCAGCACTAAATACCAGATGTTTCAGAGGACAAAAGCATCATCCTGCTCCTATGGAGCCTGTAATACATGAGGGGAAGCAAACATTAGTGTTAATACACAGACACTCAAGAGTAACATGAAAACACTCCAGTTCTCAAACACCTTGGGCTGATGAACAAGTAAAACTAGAGTGCTGAAAGCACTGGCAGTTTATTTCTAGTAAAGTTCTAATGCTACCTGGGAGGATCTGCTGCTTGAACAGGTCTCTAAAACTAGGTTAATGAAGATTTCTAGAGATCAAAACTTGTGGAAGTGCCAACCAGTGAAATTTCATCTGAAGTCAGCCTGCCACTTCTCATATTTCTATATTTTTATATCCTCTGAATCCTTCTGAACAAATTAGCTGCTTCATTTTGAATTCTTAAGCTGTAGATAGTAAGAAATCAAAGAGCAAGTTAGAATAAAAAAACCCCCATGTATTATATATCTGGCTTGTTCTTTCTTGTTGCTAAGCTACTAAAACCCAGTTATGACTACAAGGCTGTTAGAGATTTGTAGCTACATTTCTGACAAGGCAACATAACAATCTAAGCATAGACTGCGATTTGAGTCACAAATCAGAGCTCATATTGGTAGGGTACAGCAACATGTATTTCTAGACCTTTCCAATTCATAATACCCATTGATCCATGCAGCTTTCACTGCTGCCTTTAGCTTTGTTAAAAGTGCAAAACTTCAGGAAATTTAAACAAACTGAGAATCCAGCCACTGCTGAATTGGCAAGGGACTACCCAAAGGACTATCACCTTCAGCTGCTGAAATCTCATGGCTTACAGAACAAGCAGGACCAGTTGTTCATCTGCCAGGCTGAAGCTACACCTCCAATCCAGGGTACAGAAAGAGTTAGGAAAATCAAATACCTGCAAGCAGAGAGTGTGTAACATCATACTAATGTGCCTAAACTTTTCATGTGTGACCAAAGTTTCCCCTGAGATGCAGAACACAGGAACACACCATAAAGCTTATTTAACATACATCTGTAAGGAAGAGTATTTTATACCCAAAAGGCTTCTGGCTCTTCAATTTATTATAAGCAAAGTTAGTGGGCTGAGTCACTACATGTCCCCAGGTGCCAATTCTAAAAAAATAATTTCTCAAGTTAATTTAATCACAGAAAAAAAACAATGTTTTTACCAAAAGAAGCAAAGGGAATATTACAGCAGTTCAACAGCTATATGCAACCCCCTCCAGTGAGGAATAAATATAGCTCATGTTGAGGCAGACAGATGTTGAGGTTGATAAAGGTAAACAGAACCATGTAAGAGGTAATTACCAAACAGGCTAGATAAGTCACCCGTGAATAACTTAACCCTTCAATGAATCCAGCATTGTTTATTCCCCTGCTGAGGGAACAGGAGCCAGAGGATGAAAGATTTCAATTAGTTCCCAGAGCACTACCATTTGTAACCAGCTACCTTTATTTCTTATCTCTGTGGCATGGAACATCATTCCATCCCTCCCCACAGCCTTCTGCATCACTTTGTTGATTTGCCAGCTTCTCTCAAAGTGAGAGCTCTTCCCTTCCCCCAAATCCCAATGTTATTTTGATCACTGGGGTTAGGGAAGGAAGGGAAGAGATATTAATTATCTGGAGGAAACAGATCTGCTGGAAGAGCTCACAGAAGAAAAACTAGTAGACTGGTCAGTAATTAAGGAGATGGTTTAATTATACTGTCTGACCTTAGATGAAGTCAGCTTAACCAGCTATATATTTTAAACATCCAAGCATCAGCAGAAAGAAGAAAGCAAAAGGAAAACTACAGGTCACTTACAGAACTGGAGCTCTTCTCCATGCAGACGAGGATGCAAGTTTTTTTTTGCATTCACAGTAGACAGTAATTGAACAAACACTACTAATATAAATTACTAAAGTCTCTAAATCTCAACTTACCCAAAAGGCAAAACCTCAGAACAAGTTATGGACACAAACATTCCTAGATGAAGTTGCATCTGTTTTATTCAGTAAGACAGGTTAAACCAGAAAGCTCCTATTTGGGGAACACCTATAATCCATTTTAACTAAGACACTAATAGATCCAAAAATGGTGTTTGATGAGTTCTGAAAATGAAAATTGTCAGGAAAACTTGAAGGTGTCATGAGAGATGATGAGTTATGCCAACTGCACTGATCATTGACCCCTCTATTGATTCAAAATGAACTGACCAGTAACTCCATTTGAAAACATGTTTTTAACTGCAAGAAAACTGCATGAAAGAATTTGTACACTGCATGTTCAAAGTCAACCTCATACACCCTTTTGTCACATGAAACATTAAAAGATGTTTTGAGATGTGAACCTTGAAGGTTTTAAACAATGTTGTAAACTGTACCCAGTGAATATTATTTTAGAGAGCTGGTTGAGTGCTTGTGTGGCCACAGCTGAGCATGCTGGAAGGCACAGCTCTGTGTATAAGCCTAAGCAAAGATAATATACATATATACACACAATTATACAGTGCACACATCCTTGGATTTATTCACTCATGGAATCAAGCTGGGTCTGGTACTTCCATTCAGTTTGATGCAGCTTTTTCTGACATCCTGTAGAGAACACGATTTTCTGGATTTGATAAAGGTAATGCCAGATACTCTAATACTTTAAGCAGTTTATTGGAAACCTAATTACAGTACTCACCATGAAATGTAACACTGTCTACTCCTATTCTAAAGCCCATTACCCTATCATTATTGAAAGCTATTGATGTCAGTTTATTCATATGTATTCACGTGTTATAAACTAGACAGTCACAGAACAAGACTCACTAGTTGTTTGAAATACATGTAATATTTTGCTAGCAGCTGGAAAAGACAATTTATCTGTTTATTCTCAAGTACTGTAACCTGAAGCTTTTCTCCCTAAGTGAAAAAAATGCTTCATTGCAACCCTTTAACATTGTCTTGAGGATACTTACCTTTTAGTAAAGAATTTTAGACTTAAATCAGGTGAAATTTTTTTACAGAGGGAAGCAATATTAGACAGCAGATGAATACATATAGAAATCCTCCCCATTTAAACACGGTCACACAACTGAATGAGTGGTACAGCCAATAAAACCACCAAATCTTTTACCTTGTGTATTTTCAGTTGGCAGATCCCAGTTCCCTCTTCCCCTGACTTCAGTCAATGCAAACAGACAGTTTTGATGAACAGAAGTAAGAGCTACTCACCAATTTGTAACAATACAGGTGTTACCAAAGCTGTCTCCATGGCATAACAGAACTCCCTGCCAAACATGACTGCACCATGCATCACCCACAGGCGTATTGGTATCCGGTCTATGGAGCCTTCACTAATGGTCTCCTCCCTACTTTCATTCTCCTTGCTCTCTGGTTTCTGAAGCTGTGCCACAGGTAGATCTTGAACTTGCATAGATTCCGAGTCAGCATTCTGGGGAGCCATTTTCATTACCATAAAAAATATATATATATCTTTGTTGTATCTATATAAATAATACTACCATAACTCCACAAACAAGTTAGGGTGTCTTCTTTTTCAGCTTCTGTTCCTCAGGCAAGTAATGCTTATATTCCTCTTGTACAAACAGGTATCTTGCAACTTCTTGTAGAGATACAAGACATTAAGAACAAAAAGCTATTTGGTAGGAATTTCAACATATGGCTTGCTGGTTTACTGTGAGTTAGAGTTAAAAATCCATAATTGCCATTCAGTTAATACCAGTTTCATAATTATTATTGAAGAAGTGCTGAAGTTGTTATTCTTGCTACAGAGGGGTGGAAAGGCGACACAAAGAGGTGCTCCACTGTTAATCCCCATCGAGTGGCTGATTAATCTGCAACAAAAAGCAAGCATTTAAAAATTTCAATAGCATTTTTCAGGATATTGTGGGCCTCCCCCCTTAACCATATACCCTATTTCCTGTTTAATGCTTTCCATTGTCCTTGCCTAGCCTAGGGTCTTTTATTCCACACTCCCTCCTACCTCTGGACTTGCCATTGAAATGCAGCTACTCCTCACATTTAAACGATGCTTAACTGTACTCCAGTTTGTGGTCCTACATGAAGCCAGAGAAGAATAAATCAGAGTATTTGTCTGCACTCTTCAGAGCATCAAGCACAAGCCTGACAAATTCTGGGAAGTTTAATGCAGGTTCCATTTCAGACACAGCATAGGATATTCCAATACTATGCCAGGAAGATGATTCATCCATTACCACTTACTCACTGGCCACAGACATCTCTGTTTAGACTTTTGGAAGTTGCCAGTTACTTTGCAGTAACCATTTTATCTTATGGTGAAGATATTCCTCAAGCAACCATGAGCAAAAATAAGCCATTAGGAATATAGCTTTAAGGATTGACATTTAAATATTTAAACTTCTAATGAAGCTATATACAGCATAAGCAACCATCGTCACTCTGTACACAAGACCAGAGCATCTGCATCTTACTCCCACATCCTATGATGCTCTTGAAGTCCACAAAAGTAGAATGGTACAATATCTTCCACTGTGCATTAAAGTTATGAAAATACATTCCAACCAAGTAAAACAAGCTTTTCCTGTATTTCCCCACCCTTTGGGCCATAGACAAAGCCTAAGCAGATGTACATACTGCACTATGTCAACCAAAATGTGTAAGGACTCTGGAGGAAAAAAAAAGCATTTTATTTTAAAGTCAGATTACATCATGTTTGCACTAGAGGGATGCATGTTGACACCTGTGCACAGACTGAGCTCCTACCCCAGGACAAAGCCCCTCGGGGTGTGGTTCCAGGAGATGCTGCCTCTGGCAGCAACACTGGCTAGTAAGTCCCCACTCTGCAGTCCCCTGCTCCTCCAGTGGTGGAAACAAACTCTGTGGGCTACAGCATAAACCAGATCATTATGTGGTGAACCTAAAAATGAGCCCTAAAGAAAAGATGGCACGTCTGGGTTGTAAAGCACATCACAACAGCAGCTGTTTCAGCCAGACCCACCACACTGCTCTGCCAAGCTTGGGGACAATCTTGAGCACTCCCCTCCTGCTGATGCCCTCCTTCAGCCTCTATCCCTGGTGGGTTTACTGCATCTATTTTGCTCTTCCTTTCAAAAGGATCTTTTTTTGTCTGGTCTTTTCTCCTCCCAAGCTCTCCCAGATTCCTGTAGTTCTGATTTCATCACCTCAGTAATAACTTAATACTATAATTTGCTTTTGAGATAGTCAAACCTTTAAATCATGGGAGAAGTTAAAACAACTTACTGAACACAGGTGCTACAAGCCAAGCTTTGAGTTCCAAGTTTTAATCTCTAAGTGTTAAATAGCTCAGAACAAAAAAAGACTCAAAAGAAAGCATTTCTCCACCCACTCAGAACTCACAGGAGGAGCTGACATGCACTGCCTAGGGTTACTGAATTACAGACAGGTATTTATTCAAGATCTCCATAAGCACCTTGTTTTTATAAAGGTTTTTCTTTCTACCAGTCAAAGTTTGGATTTGCTAAGCTCCTGCATGCAGCAGTATTCATTTGCCTCCTCCCAGCAGTCAGTTCAGTGCTGCACTTGCACCAGGAGGGGAAAAGATGCAGTTCTCTTCCTTTGCTTTATACCCGAGGTTTCAACTTGATGCTTGAAGGACTAGTTTAGCATAAATATGAAGTTAAAGTACAGCACGTATTAAAAAACACATCCACTTTTCAAAACACACGTTCTGAGTGAGTAAAACCTACAAAGTACAGGTTCCCAAGTAGGAGCAATTATTTTAATTATACGAGTCAAAATGTTTAATTGCTGGCAGACTGGCAAAACTACATTCAGTAGAATTTTCAAGCTTACATATCAGCTCTTACAATTCAGAAATCACTCAGAATGTGTGCTGTACTACAGACATGGTCATGGATAGCACTCCTCTAACAAGGTGGCTTTAAAATCGAGTGTTCTCTTACGCCCAATTTCCTCTCCTGTCTGTCTATGAAGGATTTAACTCAATTTCCCTTAACCCCTCATTTAACACACAGTTGCAGGGTAGCAGAAAGAGGCATGGACAGGAAGGTAGCTCATCACATCAGTGTTTTATGATGCACTGGGGCAGCCTGCATACACAAGCAGGACCACACCAGGCTGGGAGCATTTGTCACTGGCAAGGAGAAAGAGGCAGGACAAGAGAGGTTATCTGAGATTTAGTCCATTCCAGCAAGACTCTCAGGGGATGACTGAAAAAGTTATTCTTGAAGTGGAAGATGATGGGGAGCAATCAGGTAATTTAAGGGAGAGGAATAATGGATGATAGATGGAGGTAGACTTTGAAGCTGTAATTGACACAGATAAGAACAAGAGTACATTTTAAATGTGCCAGAAAAAGCAGTTACAGCATTCAAGTGCAATAGCAAGAGGCACAACGGACAGGTTTTATCTGAAGGAACAGAGAATTACTGTTCCATTATGCCAATCTTGTGGTAAGCACAACGCTCATCTTCCTGCAGCACTTTCATCTGACTCCAAGTGCGTGTTTAATATGAGAGCCAGGGAACAAAAAGAGCCTCTCAGAAAGGTCTTCCAGTTCTTTTGCAACTCCTGCTAGGTTATGGTCAAACTCATTTCAGACTGATCCAGATCCTGCTGCTGCTTTTTTTTAAGTTCATTGTGAAATTGATAAGTTTAAATAGTGGCATTCTTCCTCATCAAAAAGAGAGACAAATTCACTTACCTGCTGGAGGCAAATATTGCAGATGCTTCTATGCAGCAAAGAACTCAAGTAAATGGCATGTAAAGAGGAGCTGATTAAAATACCAAATCATAGAATGGTTTGGGTTGGAAGGGACCTTACAGATCACCCAGTTCCACCCCCCCTGCCATGGGCAGGGGCAGCTTCCACTAGACCAGCTTGCTCAAAGTCCCATCCAACCCAGCCCTGAACATTTCCAGGAAGAGGGAATCCACAAGCTCTGTGGGCAAGCTCCCTGCCAGGGGGCACACTCCCTTGTCTGCACAGGCAAGGCAACCAGGGCTGACAATTGCTTTGAATATTGAACATTTGTGGTAATTTCCAATACAGTCCCTCTATTCACACAGTTCAAAGGCAATATTTATTGCATGAAGTCCACCCAAGAAACACCAACATTAAAATTGTAATTTAAGAAGTGATGAATCAGGCTTACATTTTACCTGTCATGCAAGCAGATTAGCTACTAAGAGAGCTGGTATCCTTTCCTCAAACAGATGTCAAGAGGCTTGGGGCAAAAGGTTTAAGACAGACAGCTGCCCTTTCACCTGCACCTTTCTGACCATCTAGCAGCTAAATACAATAATTTAAGAATGTAAATTGGCATATGAGACAGCATTTCTCTCAGGAAGCTGAGACCATGTCCTCCATTCTGCCACGCACTCACTATACTCTCTATAAAGTTTTAAAAGGTATTTTCATGACTAAAAAAGAATAAGGAAGTAATAAGGAAGCAGAATGGAGAATTTCAGCCATGGAAAGAGGTTCACGTTGAGTGTTGCACATAATGTGGATAAGAGAAGTTTAGATATATTCTTGATCTTGCAAAGTGTTTATGGGAGGAGGGGATTGATTACACCAGCTCTTCTGCAACATAATTAGGCTTGTTTTACTTTGACCTTTGGCCATACTGCAACAATGACAGTGCCTAAAAAGCAGTAGTTAATATTTCAACAAAACAGGTGAATGATACATTTCTAAAAACTAATCTGTAAGTGAAATTTTATAAAAGCTGCTCGAATTGCATCTTCCACGAGTCCATAAGTCATGACTCCATGATACACAAGCCAACACGTAACAGGCTTGACAAAGCTGTATTACAATAATCCTGTGCCTCAAAGAAGTAGTGTTCACAAAGCAAGGGAACCACCAAAGAATCAGAGGAAAAAAATACTGCCTCCCTTTACAGTTTTCCAAAGAAGAGGAAGAGCTGTATAGGTCATTGGCATACAAAACTCAGTGGTTTTCTTTTCCCTAAGATGCTAGAGATGCACAAAAAACTCACAGTAGACAATTATGCAACAGGATGCCTTGGGCAGATGACTTCTGTCACATTTCTTGGTGTGTTTGCCAAGTCCAGGACTTAAGAGGTTGACATGCAGCGTTTTTGCACTTGTGATACCATCACCTGGTAGTAAACCCAGCAATACCAAAATAAACAAGGATAACAGTAATCCTGCCCAAATCTTTTAAGACTGAACTATTTTTAATGCATGTTTCCAGGTATCTCTTGCTAACAAGGAACAGGAGTGTACTGTTCAACATGCAGCTACGTTGAGTCAGTGCCAGAGCATATGACTTGAATTAAGCTATGGAGTATGCAGCGAGTGTCAGGGAATCACACACATTCTTCATTAAGCAGTAATAAAGCTTGGCAAGTAGAGAACAATTAAGTGGGCCCAACTGCATACCATGAGAAAAAATTCAGATCTTCAGGCTTTCCTCCTCTGAACCTGTTGGACAATCCTTAAGGCATTAATTAGTCTAAGAAACAATTTGTCTCAATAGGGTGGGTCACTAGAAAATCCTAAATCTTGAAAGGAAAAATAAGGAAAAATAAAAAACTGGAAGGAGCAAACTGGAAAGGATGGAAAGAGCTCTGTCCAAGCACTGTTGAATATCTTAAGGGCAGGTCTGAGCAGAGGCAAACTACCCTGTTTTTCTCATCCTGGTCTTTAAGTTTGTTGCATTCACTTCCAACCACTTCTCTAGGCACCTCTTGTCTTCCAGACCTGCCTCTTACTTCATCATTGCTTTCTTTTACATGCAAGCACACAGACTGATCAAAGCCTCCTCAAATCATGGTGAAGAGCTGCATCCAGTTTTGCTCACCAGGAACTGTTTCCTAGTGATACAGGAAACCAACTCAAAGACTCTACAGCTGAAAAGGAATTCTACCTTCTTGGCTCTGAACGACGACGAGACACCTCGAGCTGTCATAACGTACAAATGACTTTTCATTGTTTAACACTAACTTCCAAAAGGAAAACAGCCAAGAACCAATTCTTTTAGAATTTAACTAGGCTTTAAGAATTCTGGACATGGCTGTAATTGGATCACTAACAGATTGTAATGTGACATTCTGCATGACATGGAGAAAACTAGAAATGACAACAAAAAACCAAGGTATGTGCACTTCTACCTCAAGAACTCTTCAAACATTTCACTGGAAAAAAACAGCATAAGAGCCCAGAAGCTGCCAGTCTAATAGATTTTTTTTTCCTTAGTCTTACACCTTACTTTTCTTCAGCTCTTCAGTGAGCATATCCCAGACACACCCACCCACCAGTAACCATATTATTTTACCTGTGAATCATATTAGGCTGGCAAGCCTATAACCACCCAGTCATTCAGTTTATTTGTTAAATAATTAACTTTTCTGCCAAGTTGGTTCATGCTAAGGTTTTGAAGTATGCTGGCCATCTGTTGAGAAGTTCTCTAGACTGATTTAAGTATAGCTTTAATACTAGCATTGAAAAGAAAGGCATTCTGAGTTTATCTGGCTTTTCCTCAGACTAAATACATATTTGGCTGAACACTTCTAACCCCTTTTATGTTGCAGACAAACATCACATTATTCCTTCTACAATGAAATGCAAAGTGGACACTGGGTTCTGCTTCAGCATTTGACTGGCTTGCAAGATGATAGATTATTTGGACTTGTGCCTTTTCAAGAGTAAAATGGCATTTGTCCAAGGACTGTTACTAACATTCTGAGTTCAAATCCTCTGGTGCTCCACCGGGCCAATAGATAAACAGCACGTTGCTGTGAAAGAGCAGCGCTTAAAGGCGAGGCTGACCTTCATCCCTCTGCAAGTGTGGCTACACCACCTCACAAAAACTTGCTGATTCTCAAAATATATTAAAAACAATTCCATAAGATGCCTATCCAACCAGTTCTGTACACAACTCCCCCATGATTAAGTTTGTTCTACAGATCTGCAATAGGGACACAGTAGCTTCCACTACAAAGGCAGTAGAGGCTGAAACAAGGTGGATACTCCTTGCAGTACCAACCTGATTGCAGCTTCAGATTTTAACAGCAGGCTATATTTTTGCTAGGACAGCCTGTTTAGCCAGCAAGGGTAGTTTTGTTTTACACTTAGCTGCTTGCATAGGAGTATCACACAAAATATTGCAAGCTTATTATGCTGCATACACTAAGTTTCTCAATCACTTTAAGCTGGCATAAACAAGTACTTCCTCTAAAAGAAGCAGTCTGGTCTTCTGTGTCTGTTTGCCCCGGGTGCCTTCATCCCACTCCTTCCTGCACAGCCACACATGTGTCTGAAGTAGTGAACCAGACAGTAACTGATCTAGGTTGAAAACTAAGCTGACAATAAACCTCCAAGAGGCTAAGTAAGTCCTTTATAAAGCCAGGTTGGTTTTACCTGATTGCATGACTGCATGGACCCACACCAAGGTAACAGCAGAAGGGAGGAACAGGGGCAGGCAGAAATACTACTTTGGGCAGCAATACCCAAAGCCAGGGTGAAACTGCAGCTCACTGAGAAAAGGAGTTGTCGGTGGATCCCTGTGGCTACAAGGTCAAAAAGCAGACTCACCTGCCCAGCTCAAGATGCCTCCTTTTCAGAAGGAGCTCCAGTCATGCTGTGAGAGCTATCATGTATTCTGTCTCCTCGTGCTTGCCAGACAGGAGGCAGAACACCACTTGCTCAGCCAACAGGCAGCTATTTTCTCCCTGGTTGTTTTGCGGCTGTTGCTAATTATTAGTAGCTGTTTATAGTAACAGAACTGGCCACAAGGGAAGTTTCTTTGGCCTGTGTCAAGACTCAAGCATTCAGCCACTGCAGTTGGAAGAAGAGATCTGGAAAACATACCTGGAGTTTTTGGCCCTGCAGGACAGCTGTGCTCAAGTACCCTACTTGAAGGGTTCTTTGAAGCTGAAGCAAAGGGGCTGCATCCTTCTGTGGCCCGATTAAGCTGCTTCTTCATAAAAGTTTAGACTCAAAAAAATCCTGTAACTTCTAGAAACCCCACCATGTGAGTCAGTCCTCAAGCCTTTGGTTCAGAAAGGCAGCAGTTACAGGCAGATAGTTGCCTAAATTCCCAATAGGACGTCTCACAGTTAAATGCCAACACAGATTTTTAGCTACTGTTTTCTAAAACCAGAACCATATTTACCCTATCAGAGGGAAGACTGTACTTGTTCAGGATTAAAAAAGCAATTGTACTGCTTAACACTGAACAACGGTCCCCATCCAACCAAAACAATTTGATGATTCCATACGTGGGCAACATTACTGCAGACCTTGAGAGGAAAGTCAACCTCTAATTTTAAAAGTCTTACATTAAACTGGACTAACCTGTTTTGAGTCACTCAAAGCCTGCCAAAGGAAAAAGGTTAAGGCTGAGAGCAACGAAGAACCACATTTGACATGCCCTAACACTTAATTCATCATCCAGGTAATCAAAGGCATTGAAACAACAAAAATAAGCCAGCTTGTTCTACAAGGCTCCCATGCCTAAGCAACCCTCCAACTGACACCAGATGAAGGCTTAGATGAGATTTTTAACAAGTTCATCTTGAAATCTAAGATTAAAAAAAAATTGAACAGCCACTGGAACCAGCAGTGCTTTTGCATCATGACCTACTTTGAGGCTACCACACAATTTAGGCCAAAGCAAGGTCTGGGAGGGAGGAAATCATTCTGCAGCTCGTTGCTAATGACAATATAGAGCAATCCACCTCACACAGTAACATTTGAGGCAACATTTGCTCCACTTCTTGTGGTGTGAACTTCCACCTGCCCTCAGGACTCCTCACACAACATAATCCTCTCCCTTGCTGTTTAAGCCAGGGCACAACCTTTCAAAAATTTACTGTGAGAGAAGCAAATGATTCTGGTAGCTCTCCTACTACTAGGGCTGAACAACTGACATCCTCAACTTCCCCAGAAAATCCATAAAAATATTTGCACAACAAACCCTCCCCCAAACATAAGAGCAAGGGGGTGTGCCACTTCATTCTGAAAGGGTTAATGAAGACTTGGTTGCACCCTTTCCTTGGTACATACATAAAATTCCAGAAATTATTAAAACCTGACACAAACGGGTTCCAACTCCAACCCTGCCAACATGAAATTTTCCATAGAGCTTTCTGCCTACCCTGTTCATAAAGCACAGCCTTGGCTGCAAGTCCCCTTGCTTTCCTGGGACCCTTCACCAATCCCTTTTCAGCCCACTCAGAAAATGACCAGGAGGAAGATTCTGGCTCATGCTGGATGACATGGGGATGCAGTCACAGATGGTTATCTGTGCATGACAAACCTGCCTGATGTGCTTGTTTCCTGCCCAGATGAACTGGGAAGAATAGAAAGCCTAAGATGCAAGGTGGAGAGCTGAAAGCCCTCATGACATCACTGAGAACATCACTGTGAGACAACACTATTTCCTCATTCTTTATATTTTGGGGACCAATGTAATTTCTGCTAAAACCATTGCTGTTACTGGTTTTAGTCAGAAATACTTCATTTTCTTAAACTGGGGAGGTAGCAATTTTTAATTAAATGTATTTTTTCTTTTAGCACTAGGTAAAAAACTTTTTACATGATCCCACTACCCTCATGTTTATTGACAGAGATACATTAAAGGAGGAAACAGCTCAGGTGGTATAGGCATAACTGGAAAGAGAAGCCCTCCCAACTAGCAGCAGACCTAACAGCTGGGATGAGTGATGCTGGTGAAACTGGCATTAAGGAGTGGTTTCACATTAAAGACAGGCTTGCCTTACTGGGGGCGGCTGGATCTCCAAGTAGCAGGTTCTACCCCCAAAATTAGATAAAAGTGAAGGGCAAGACATCAAGCAATAACAGCTAAGTGCTTTCAAAGCCAAAAGATAACACCCAAGGCACCACCTGACCACAGAACTCAAACCCATGGGATGGAGGTCACTCAGACCAGTGTACAAATACACTGTTATGGTCTGACACTGCTGCAAACAATTGTCACTGAGACAATCCACTAGTTTGGTCAGGTAGGCACAAACTTCAGTCTGGCACAAGCTAAGTATGGCCCAAATTAGGCATGGCATACTAAAAGATCCTCACGTTTTTAAACCATGTTGGACAAGAGTTCTCTCCAATCAGAATTAAACTGGTTCATCTGCTGTCTCAATAGAGGTCAGAAAAGAGAGGTAAACCAAATGAAGGCTCTCATCAGGGAACATCTTAATGCATTACCAAGAGGATTAACTTGGACAATCTTACCTTCCTGAAAAAGGAAGGACAACATCTAATCCAGCAGGGCTGGTGGTGCCAGAATAAACCTCAGTCCACCATTGTCACTAGAGCTCTGGGGGTTTTACCCAAAGGCTGTCACCAAGGCTGCCCTTGACTGCAGTGTGGGAAAGGAAGTGCACCACCAGCACAGCCATTTGGAAGGTACTCTCCAGAATGAGCAGTACTTTCTATACTAGGCTGAGGCTGCTGTTTTGCATAAATAGTCACCCATAAAGCAGTCAAGCCAGGCCCGATTGCTTAGCCTGTATATGCAAAGCTAGATATTCCCTGCAGATGTTACTGTACCTGTGATGAAAAGCACTTTATTTTCATGTGGTGCCATTTCAACTAATTATATTCACTGCTCCAAAAATTCACTGGCTGGTTTCTTCAGGCTGTAAATGCTTCAGAAACCCAAATACTGCCACAATCTGTATTAGACAATTACAGAAGCTATTCAGTAGATCAAGACAAAAAAGCACAGCATAGATCTTCATAAACTGACATCCTCTAGCATATCATTAATGTCTGCAAAGTCTAATTCATTGGAATCATCTCCAATTACCAGTCCCTAAATGCATTACCATCATTCAATCTCAGAAAACTGTTAAACTAAGCTTTGAAAGCACCCATAGAATTTTTTTCACCCTCCAACAAAGAGGAAGAAGTTAGGTTTTGGCCGGCTGTTACTAACTCTGAAGAAATAATTACTCAGAGAAAAACCAAAACGACACAGAAGAAGGTTTCTCACATTTCAGATTCTCCAAAGGGCTTGTAAACAACTATATATAACTGGTTATATCATCTTGCACTAAATATTCTCATTTTGCCTTCTTTGAGCAGACTCACAGATCAAACTGGTACATCATCACTGTGATCACTTGGTAATAAGGAATCGTTTACAGCCAAACCTGCAGTCTGAGCCCACAATGCTTCAGCATAATTGCTGGAAACCATCTCTTGTCAGCATAAAGGAGAGAGATTCCTTCCCTTCTGCCTCTTCCCAGCCCAGCTCTGCACAGCTTCCCTCCATCTGTGCCAAGGAAAATATCTTAACCTTCCCAAAGTGTGAACCCGAGCTGGCTGCTGCAGTATGGAAAGACAGAAAGAAAGGTGTTTGGAGGCAAGTTTTTGTTTCTTCCTTACCTCTGTGGCATCCAAGGGGGCCTGCCTCCTCCTAATGCAGCTGTGCTGCCAGGGGCAGGGCAGAATTGCTGCCCCTCAGCCGCAGGGCCTCAAGCCTGTGATGCACGAGGTGCTGTCACTGAGGAACCAGCTCCAGCTCAGAGCAGCAGCTTTAGGGTGCAGCACCTTTAGGAAACATCTTTGGTGTCTCCTTCCAAAGCAGAAGTGATCACAAACAAGTGTTGAGAAAGCACAATCCATAAAAAGCACAGCTAGAGCACTTGAGGAGGTCCCACTTGGGTTCCTCAGGCTGTCCCAAATACCAGCATGACAGACAAGTTTATGTTCACTGACATGGTGGAGTGCTTGATTTAGTTTCTCAGTTACTGAAGCAAATATTTGAACTGACCTAGCAGTAAGTCACAGCCTATATATCATAAGTAAGTTGCAAGATAAAGAACCAAAATTAAAGAATCCCCTCTTAACACAAAGAATTAATAAAATTAATACATCTTAAGAATGCCAGATAAATGATGTTTGGCCAATAATGTGGCTAAATCAGTGCTTAGAGGGGCTGCATCACCACACTGGCTTTAGACCATACCTACAGAATTTAGGAGCAATACAAGAACTTCCCCAAACAGCACTTTAAGCAAAGCAGGTGAAATACTACCTGAGAGTTACATCTTCTAGGAGAAAGAAATAGAGGTAATGAACCACTTTGGCCCATATGGTGTATTAGAGACCATTCACTTTAGAACATTTTAGTGCAAGTAATAAGATTTAGACAGCTGGTTGATAAGCAGCCCTGTAGAAAGTTGGTGGCCATGTTTAAGAGCAGCTTGATCAGGACATATTTTGATTTTGGGACGATGAAGGAACAGTATTTTAGCAATGTGTTTTGCCAAGCTATAACCCTGCTTGAACTGGCAGGGTAAGCTGTTTACTGACACACATGCTAAAATAATAAGAGGCTACAAGTGCTTGGCAGTTAGACTTGACACAACGACCTATTAGCAGGGAAATATTTAGACCAATATTTAGACCACTTGTGACTTTACAGTACTATTAAACACTAGGCAAAGGCTTGTCAGAATTTGACATTTTTACCTAATTTGGGAACGACTGTCAGCCACTCTGCTCTTACAGGATGCATGAGCTACAGCATCCATGCCACTTTACCAACATCCATCTGGAGCACTCCAGGATGAGGCAGAGCAGTTCTGTACCAAGGCTGAAGCACTTTTGTAGTCTGCTGTCACACTGGTGCAATCAGGAGGAGTTCTTAGAGCTGACAGTCAGGTGAAAATGAAAGCAAACATCTCGCAGGCTGGGATTAGTTCTGTCACATCCAGACAATTTGATCATGCTCTGTCAGTCCATCAGCTTTTCCTCTACACTTGCTGCAAAATACACAGCTGCCATCCTTCAAGGGAAGATTTACATCTGGCCTAAGAAGTCCTCCAGGGACAAAGCTGTGCTGAGAGGTGGGGGCAGGTCTCACTCATGCAACCATTAGCAGTACTGTACAATCAGGAACACAGATCTCGTGCCCCTCAGATCCCCACAGAGACATTTTCCAGGGGAAGAGTGGTTAAAAGGAATCAGCATAATGGTTTCCTCAGCTGCAGTGTGACCATTTGCTACCTGTCAGTGGGGGCTACCCCAGGCAGGGCATGCAGGCAGCAGAGGCACCAACCTACTTTTAAACAGCCTGAGTATTGGTTTGGCCTTACACACTATTTCCAACCCCTCAAAAAAAAAAAAAAAAAAACAACAAAGAAAATACTGTTCAAAAAGCATCTGTCTCACAAACATTTTCTGTTAGAGGTTACTATCAGATTTGAAGCCTTACCTGAAACACCCTCAGTGAATCAGTCTCACACAGGCTAAAGCAGCTTTTCTTCAATGTCCAGAAGGACAAAATGTTGTTGCAATAGTTTCTACCAGACTAGGCAGGCTTCTTCTAGTAGCAGGAGAGTTTCTATACATTAAAAGGGTACTTAAGTTAACAAATCATAGCCAATATTAATTTAATTGTAAGATCCAAAGGGATTGCACTTGAAGCATTTTCTAGGTGCAGGGTTTCTGGCATGAAGAACATGGTAGTGAGGAGTTCAGCCTATACAAGCATGATTGATTGTTTAGGAAACAAAGCTCATCTAGTGGTTGTTTCTTTATGCACAGCTAATTGCACAGCAGCTAGAGCACCTTTCCAGATCATTCTCAGAGGCAGAATGAATTTGTGGTCAGATGGTATCACAGGTACTTCTGTAGGCAGGTAGAGCTGCTTTGATACTTGCAGGCACTGAAAGCACAATGAGATGAGCAGGACAATGAAGGAAACACCAAAATTTCCATACACAGAACAGCACTATACTGAAGTGCAACAGTTGAGCTGGCAAGTTAGCCTACTAGACATCTAACATCCTCAAAGGCATTGGATGCTCTACTGAGAAGCATGTCCACTAGGGTCAGAGAATAAGTGGTAACTTCTCAGTCTGTCACCCTGGATAGATCTGAATTCTCAAGCCAAGTGGGAAATTCAGCTGGGAGATAGGTCAAGAAGCAGCAACCCAAACACCTGACAAACTAGGTTTGGGTTGGTTTTGTTTGTTTAAAGAAGCACCAAGATATACCAGCAGTTGGTGTAAGCTAACTCCAGAGGAAGGACAATGAAAGGACTCCATAGCCTATGTGAGTATACTTCAAATAACAGATGCTGCATTTCCAGCTCCCCAGTCTGTCACTCCTGATCAATTCTTGGTGGCTCCTGCTTGCTCAAATATACTCATTCCTCCATTTTCAAAACAGACTTGGTGCTCATGTTCCAGATGGCAACTGCTCACAGCAGCAACTCAGGCAAGGAGCATCACTAATCACATGCAGAGGTCAAAGAGTCTGATGTGAGCACATACACCTGGCTGAAGCTGTTAGGTAGTTTTGACTAGATAAATTTCAGAAAGGGATGCTTTATTTCTGTGGTGCAGAGGAAATCACAGGCTTACATTTTTTTTGGGGGGAACAGGAGGACAGATTTAATTCTTACAAAGGGATGAGCTGAATTTGCAAAATCAAAGGCAAGTACTTTAACAAGTACTGCACATTACTCATCTCTAATCTCATCTTTTGAAAAGAGTTTTGGATCTTCAGACTATTTCTTTAAAGAACTGCTCTACTTTTAACTGAATACTTTCTCTTATCAGTTTATTCTGGTACAAGATAGGGGCTTGGCTTGCAACCCAGTTCAAGCCCAGCCCAAACTAGTCTATAATTCTATTAACATGAACTGACCTCTCTGTCAGAGAAGTTATGTTTGGCCCAAACCATAAGCAGGAGGAATAAGAGCATATTCTCTGCAGGTTCTGAATAGCAGAAGTGTTATTAGCCATCCTGTGAAAGACAAAGCAGGCTCACTCCTTCCTCCCCACATTTATTGATGACATTCTCATGGCTCTACAAGCTGAGGTTGGTCAATTCTTGTGTCTTCAGTTGTGAGCACATACACTATTCCCTAGCTACCAAGTGCCATAAAGGCTCTTTCTGTGCTGCACATGTAGTTGTGTGCCTTCAGCAGTAACAGGGAGCTGAGGAAGAAAAAACATTCTGGTTCTTGTAGCTTGTGAGCAAAGTACGTGTAGTATCTGACCAACAAAGACCTTAAAGTTGATGCAAGCTCTGGTCAGCACATGGAGGTATTTGACATTTTACATTTTAGTCACTTGTCAGAATGAGGAAGTCCTCAGGGTGAAGAATTTCATGGTTGTTGAAGCTCACTTTAATGAAAAGTCTAGCTTGCCCTTCTGGGCTGGATTGTATTTTGGCAGCTTTATGGAGGACACTGTTTAGTCATTTTACTTTCCCAATTACCAGCTTATGCAATAAACTAATGTGCTTGCTGCTTGAACCATCACCTGCCACGTTTTGGGGAGGAGTAAGATTTGATTACAGCAGTGCACACTTAAGCATAATGTACACTTAAATGTTTTAAGAGCCTAAATAGACTTGAAGTTTCTTGACATTGTTTTGTGTAGTAACAAAAAATTTAGTAAACAAACCAGGGGCACCACAACCTTGTTCACTCATTTAAGTGAGATGCATTTATGATCAGTTTTAAATTTCTGGTCTCCCAGTAGCACATTTCCAAGTTCAACATACTTCCTCTATGAAAATCTTTCTAAAAAAATGGCAGACTTTTGACCTATGAACTTCTCTGGAGAAGTACAGACCACCATACAGTAAAACAGACAGTTCAAAAGGTCATTTCCATTTTGTTTTAATCCTTTATTTTTAAGCCAAAAGATAAATTTCTAAGTTCATTTCCACACCACAAGAGCTGTGATGTGACACAACTATCATGAGCTTGCACTCTGGTTTTCAATGAAGTGGCAGTGAGTTTAAGATTATTTAACTGGGGTAGATAGTCAAGGGATAACAATTTTTTCATTTAGTAGGAAAAAAATCCTGCAGGAAAAAAAAATCATGGTGTCTGTAAAATGATTCCTTTTACACACTGGAGTTTTCATTGACTGCAGATAAACCCAGACAGTTTTGGCTAGGAGAACTTTCCCAGCTCACCTTTGAGGACTTACTACACCCTTCCTCACCACTCACAATCCATGGAGTCTGGAGGAGCAGGATGAATATAAAATGGCCAGCTGTAGCCTGTACTATCCCAATTAAAGAATACTTAACACTGTAAAAAGAAGCTTTAACCAGGGTTAAACCTTCACTTATACAGAGTGCAAAACTCTGCAAGTAAAGCATTAACCAGCCTTCAGAACATGGCACTGAAGTCAGAGACCCAAGTTCCCCAGGTTCAGTATGACAAGTTAATTCCCCCTGAAGAACATGTTGCAACCAAAGCAGACACCAGCTTACTCTAGGACAGACATGAGGTTACAGACCCAGCTCTCTGGGTAGGATCACAAGTGATCTGATCCCAGATTTGATCACTGCACAAGAATAACTCAATGCACACGTGTGCCTTCTCACACACTTTCTATTAAACACTTCCTGCTAGTAGGAGCAGGCATGACTACAATTTGCTGTGATTAGGCTGATTTCAGAAGTGTTGGCAGTCATACACTAAAGCCACTAGATGACCATGACACTTGTGCATCACTTCAGATACATCCTCCCCACATATGCTCCAAGCCAAGTGGTGCACCTAGCTGATGAGAAAAGCTACCCAGTCAGCATCATCACAAGCCCAAATCCTTTCAGATGCAGGAAGACAGACTTGTGCAGCTTTACTCTTAGCTGCTCACATCAACTTACAGAGCTAGTCTGTCCTGTAAGACTCACAAATTAATGAAGGAAAGCTCTGGGCTCTTGCTTTATCAGATATGATGGAGCCGAGAAGTTTCCAGCCTTGACTTCCTGGTTTGCTCTCAGTTTAGTCCAATATTTAAAAAATTCCTGCAGTGCAAGCCAAAAGTGGGCCAGTATTCTTACTGTTACTTGAAAATGTCACTGCTACTCAGACAACTCAAACCAATTTAATCCCTACATCAGCAGTGAGCATGAAGATGAAGCAAGATGGCATCAGCATAACCACACCACTCCAGGGTTGTCCAGTATCCCCTCTCAAAGCAAAAATAAAGGACTCATTCTTATTTCTCACTGGCAGGTTTTCCAGTTCCCTCATTTTCCAAGTCAAGGTAGCTGCAATATTAATGAACTGGATGCTGCTCCCAGAGATAAGCAAAGTGTTGCTTTCATGTGCACAGTACTTCTACCTTGACCACGCTCATTCAGATGTGAGAGGGGTATTGCACAGTGGAGATGTTACCAACACAGAACTGAGGGATTTCAACACACTAACATTAGACTTTGCCCTTACTGGACAAGATATCCTTCGTACTAAAGCTTGAGGAATTACTGAGACCTCTCCTAGAACACTTCTCTAGCTCAGACTTTTTTCAAGGACAAAGCAATTTTACCAAGAATGCTCTAAGCACACAAGTGCAGCAGCTTTCTTATCCCAACTCCTAGAGGCAAGTTCTCCAAATCATTTGAGCTGCAGCAATTTCTTCCTGTAATGCTGAAGTCTTGTTCCCTGCTTACTTGAATTTGTCTTTCATAAGCTATGGTGTCTATATTCAGTCTTCAGAGAGCAATTGCTATGTAGGGACTTACACATTCTCTGGTGGGGATGTTTGACCATGGCCACCCACCAGCCTGTGGCTTTATCAGTGGGGAAGCCCCTACAAGTTCAAAGGTTAGTGAAGGCCATCAGGGACACAAGGGACAGTTGCTAAATTCTGAGTAGGCAGAATGAGCTTGTGATCCATAATCAAGGCAACTTGTTGTCAAGTTCATTGAAGGATCCTTCAAGTGAGATAGAAATACCTACACAGACTACTTAGTGCCAACAGTGAGTCTACTGGCCAAAAGCTTCTGAAAGAGGCTTAAGTTAAGGGAACAGTGTAGCTATTATTGTACCAGAGATAAATTTAGGCATTAATTACAATCAGTTATTCAGTAACCAGCCTTAACACAGGACTGGAACTGATCTCT
>NW_008597992.1:0-5925 GCF_000691845.1 Merops nubicus | reverse complement strand
AAAGAGTGTTAATTTAGGAGCACAGTTAATGAGGAAGAGAGAGCTCCTAAGTGCAGCTCGGGGAGATACTGGGCAGTGTTGAGCTGCTGGAATGAGCTGGAAGTTTGTAGTATGATAAACATGTTTGATTGTTTGCAGCTATTGAGCAATGGGTTGTTTGTTTGGGTTTTTTTCCATCTAAGTGTAGCTTTTCAGGGAGTGACTTGTGCAGAGGTAGAAAGCCAAATCTGCCTGAGGAGCACAGAGTCAAGTTTATAGTGAACATCTTTGAAACACATTAGACTTTACACAGACAAAGTGATAGAGAATCAGAGAATTTGGGTTGGAAGGGACCTTTAAAGGTCACCTAGTCCAACCCCCCTGCAGGGAGCAGGGTTATCTTCAACTAGACCAGGATACTCAGGGCACCATCCAACCTAACCTTCAGTGTTTCCAGGGATGGGGTTTCTGCCACCTCTCTGGGGAGCCTGGGGCAGTGTTTCAGCACCCTGACATTACTCAGCTCTAGCCATGAACAGGCTAAGACCCTTAAAGTAGTAAGGTAGGATACAGGAACAGGCTAAGACCCTTAAAGTAGTAAGCCTGTATCCTACCTTACATCTTCACACTAAAGACTACCACTTGCTCACAAGTATATCCTACTGTTCCTAACCAGTAAAAGAATTGCTAACAATTGAATATCAACCCCACTAGATGAACAGGCATTTATGGAAGATGCTAGCAGAAGTCTCACTGGATGGGAGCCCAAACCCTTTTATATACAGCTTAACTAGGGACCACTGCACAGTTGAAAAGCCATGGTTGATACACTTCTCTAGTGCTCCAGTTCAGTTCATGTGCATACAAAGATTAGAGATGCCACTATAGGGTCAAAGGGCCCATTTTCAAATGGCATCTTGAACTGTCATGCAAAGGATCACAGAGGGACCATCTGGAAGAGGACACATCTCATCTGGGCAATGGTTTCTCCAGTAGACAGATCATCTACTGTGCAGCTGCATATTGGGAGTTTTGAATGTGCCATACCTGGAAGATGACAAATTGGAAAGGCAATCTGAAAGCAAAGCAGCAGAAAAAGCTCCAACTGTAAGGCCAGCAACAGCTGGAAGGCTACTGGACAGCTAACTGTCAAGTCACTCTCCTTTTCAGCCCACTGAAGGAGCTAAATGTTTTGACTTTTAGGTTGTGACAACCACTGTGAATGGCAGCTGAAGCCACAGAAGCACTCTGGTGTTGGAAACAATCAGGACAACCACGCTGCAGAGTGTCAGCCTTTTCCCTCTCTGCACCAAAGCCAGAAGCAGTGCAAGAGCCAAGACAAAGAACAGGAACAAACCTACATCACAAGCTGACTCCCCCAGATGCATCTCAGACAGCAAACAGGATGCACACTGGATGTGTTAAAGAAAGTTGTGCATTTGTTTTGGGGTTGGTTTTTTTTTTTTGAACTCCTGGGAGTTGGCTGGCCAGCCACACTGCTGTGAGGAGCAATAGTTCAGACTGTCAAATCACTCCCCTGGGAGTACCCAGAGCCAAGCTGCACAGGCCAGTGTCTCTGCTCAGATATACTTCTCCCATTTTACAAGGGGAATATTTACCCTGCATGTGTGCCTTCTCCCTCCACACACAAAAAACCCAACCAGCCCTGAAGCTCTTGTTACCTGGAAGCAGAGATTCAGCATGGAGACTATTTTAACAGTTGATTCCTGTTCCTCCTATTTGTACTCCCATGGGATTGATAAGCAAGTTGTAAGTTAAACAGCTCTCAGATTAAGTGTATTCTGGACGATCATTTGCTATGTGTAAGTGATGATGGGAAATTAAGTGGCACAGAAATCTGACTGGTCTGTACTCATCGCTTGTTGGGTTAAGCCACTGGTTTCTGGATGTGGTCCAGGAATACTGATCATAAATTCAAGGACAGAATTACAAAGATAAGTGTGACATACAGTTGTGCTTTTATAAAAGAGCACTTTGGGTTCAGCCCCCAGTTAGATCATTTATTTATCTGGCACTGAAGGGTGATAATGGCTTGTTTTCAAGTCTCCAAAATAAATGAACTATAGTGCATGCCGAAGTAGTCCGGGCCAGCCAGCAGAGGATAGAAAATATGCAGGGTCAGCATAGCACTGGTTTCAATTTCAGCTACAAAAACATTAGAGCTCTCATTTAAAACAAGGAACTCACCACAATAAAAGCGCCAGGCTCTCTCTCCTCAGAATACTGATAAAACCCACCTCAGATACAGTTTAGCAAGCCAATTCAAGGGTAATGCTTTCCTGCTGCTGTTTACACATTAAGATTTTTAAAAGCATCTTCAGTCTGATCCTTAGGGCTAAGTTTTACCTCCTACCCTTTTATGCCTTGCTACATGAGTAGCAGCTATGACTGACAAGGAAAGTAGGTCTCAGTCTACTCCCAGAGCATCTCAGGCCCACAGATTCTCCATGTAACAATGCAAACCAGACTGCTAGTCAAGCCTAAAGTGTCAAGCCACCCAGGTATCCTAAAGAGACTAGTTTAATAGCTTATATGCATCATAGACAGGATTTCTAGGAAGCAAGTCTTCCCCAGCTATAACTGGGTTTTAAGAGTTAGATTAGCTGTCCATATTATAGAGACCAACTTGCCATCACCTATATATTGAGATCCACATTTGAACAGGCTGCATGTCAGTAGGAGCCAAACCAAGGTCAGAGGTGGCTCCTAAACCAAACCAAATCATTAGCCAACAAAAGCCTTGTGTCCCAGCACTTGCCAGAGCCACTTGCCAAGAGCCAGTCTGATGAGAAAACCTGGCTTCATCTCCCAAGTTGTTACAGTGCGGTGTGCCACTCACACTTGTTGGAAACACCAGCTTGGAGGGGCTTTAGATAAGCTCCTGCATGCCAGTCTGCCTGCAAGGGCAGGTCACAGCACACAAACCACCCTCATCTGGGTGCTGCAGTGCTCTGAACCCGCTGCCAAGGGGCCCAAAATTCAGCTTTTAACTTTGGGCAGTTTCAGACTCCAGCAGCTCTATCGGAGGTCTGGATTTCATACATGAACTCAGCTCTGTTTCATGCAGAGTATCTTATCCCACTCTGAGGAGTGAACAGTGGTACAGAGGCAAAACAGAATAACCAGTGTATTCACCACAGCAAGAATTACTCTGTCCCTGGATTCAACAGACCCTCAAAATCCCAGCTGGAAGACATAATATCCTCTACCAGTGGAAGTTTTGGGTGGTTACTCTGAGTAGGGCTGGGACCCAAATGCAAGATGTGTGGGTAACTGATAAGCTGCTGACCACAAAAGTCACCTGACCTGCAGCAGTTTACCAAAAGTTCACAGCACAGCTCCACAGCTCAGCAGGGTCTGCTTCCAGGCTTGGTTTCTGGGCTGTCCAGGGTCTCCCATCTAGAAGGTGACTCTCAAACTGGAACACCACCTCTCTGTCAAGTTACACACGTGTAACTCAGGCATTCCACTTCAACATTTGGGCAACTGAATTTGCCAGAATCACTGGGATTTTCCTGTGTCTGTGTGGCAACTGAAACAACTCTGCTAGAAAGTTTGTTGGACTCATTAAAGCAGTTACTAGGCAGGAGCAATGTTCTGCTTAGGAGAAGTAGTTCAAACTCTGACCAGTTCAGAACAGGTACATTAAGCCAAGAGCCAGCCCCTGCACTACCCCCTGAAATGACCACACTGTTGAATGGACACTGTTTAGTAAGGCTGACAACATGCTGCAAGTTGAAGGACCAGCACCTCTCACAGAACTCCCTCCCAAATGACTTAAGCCTTCTGTAATGGCATTAACTGCATACAAGGCTCTGCCTTTGTCAGTGTAATTTTGATGAATCTTGGGCCTACAGCTAGAAGAGGTCACAGCCTGGGATCCTGCAATAGTGCAGGTAAAGGTCATGGGAGTGACCCTTGCAAAACTGAAGTGCAGCACAAACAGCTCTTCAGGTTACCAGCGGGTGTGCAAGCTGCTCCAGCTTCCCCTCCCACCACATGAAGGCCCCATCACTTCCAGAGCAGCCCTCCTGGCAGACCAGCTGGAAAGCCCCACTTCACCTCGTGCAGCTTTGCCTCTGTTGAGCGTGCTTTTACACCAACCATCACACTGAAGGCAGCTTAAAGGGCAAGTGAAGCTTGTTATCTCAAGCATGACCCCACCACATGTGCACTGTTGCTCAACACACACTGCTTGATCATGTGATGCAAGTATTTTAGGGTAGCTTCTACTGTTAGGAGTAACAGCAGAGTAACAGTTAAGCTCAATAACCTGCCAGCTGCAGCTTCTAGTGATAGGTGATATGAAAGGACTTCACTGGTTTGCCTAACACACACAGAGCTGCTCACAGTGTGGGCAAAGCTCTAGGAACTGAAGCTTGAGGCCATGAGGTGTTCAGCTAAGAATGACAGCAGTACATCACAGGCAGATCTTACAGATTAAGCCAGACAAGATCAAATGCTACCATGTAAAGGAACTGCAGTTTAAAGGTAATTAACCTGAGGCCACAGCCTTGTGAGATGGGTCCAAATTCAGCCTGCTTTCTCTAAGCTCCTCAGAGGCTCTGTCTACATGGCAGAATATAGTTGCTTCAGAAAGCTCCTCAGATAGGCTGCACATTTGTTTCAGAATTAAGCTCACGTGTACTTAAACACGTAAGCATGTGTGTTGTTCCAGGCAGTGACACCATGTTTTGTTGGAAACTAAGTATTCCACTTATGTTGGCCCACTGAAAAGGCACATGAACAAAGTTGCACTTAATGACTTTTGTTGTGACACAGAGGGAGCGGCACATCTGCCAACTTCTCACCATGCATGAACACCACCTCCAGCAGAAGCCATCCCCCCTTGTCAGCTCAAGGCAGCACAACATAAGTGTATTTAAAACAGACTGAATCACTAGGACATTTCAGCTTTGACAGAGGATTGCTTTAGACTACGAGCAGTCCCCATGGCATCCAGACCAGATCATGGCAGCAGCTACTGCTCATTCTTTCCAGGAACAAGCTCCCAGAAAGCAGCAGGTTCCAGCAGGAGTTAACACATGACACAAGAGGGTTATCTATAGAACCATATGTTTTCAAGTTTATTGAAGATGTCTCTGTCATACATAATTAAATGAAGAACTCCTATCATTTACTCAGGGAGGCATGCAGGAACCAACCCATGTAAACTGGCCTCTGATATTACAAGTAGCTAACTAAAATAGAAGTTGTTCCATTGATCCCATCCATTACATCATAGAAATCTTATTTTTGTCATGAAAACTTGCTTAAATACCCAATTTAATCTCATTAATACAGGAATGAAGCTCTCACTTCCAAGAGAGCAGCTGCCACTACCTTTGACAGACATTGGAACTCATAGAAGGGTTTGGCTGCCTCAGGACCACTGGATGCAGTTTCAGGAGCTTAAGGTAGTCTGCTTTTCAAGCTTACAGCAAAAAGTACTTCTGGAAGAGTTCTCAGCCAGAGCATCAACTAAATACTTTAATCTCTCATTTGAAAACCCCTTCCTTATTTAGGATGTGAAAAATTAGGCCTGTTGAACATTTCATCAACCCAGTGTAACCATTAAACAACCCAAGCAAGGAAGATCTTGTCTTCTGCAGTATGAGTGTGTGGGAAGAAGGCACCCGAGCTACGTCAGTGCAACCACATCAGCAACCACTTCTGACATGTTTATGAAAAAGCCTGACTTCTAGGGGGAAAAGCATTCACTAGCTCTATCTTTTGAGCTCAGGTGCCTGTTCAAGCCATATTTCATTAAATATTAGTAGCCTTGTCTGACCAAGGCAGTGGAACACAGTGCAGATCTCAGAGCAGGAAGGATCCAGCTCAGTTTCTCCTCATCAACTCTCCTAAGGCTGCAGTTATCTGTCTGTGCTCTGCACTTGGTGCTGCCTGCCTCTGTAGGTCCACTGC